>NC_133663.1:218701752-219002684 GCF_037893015.1 Macrotis lagotis
TTTCACATGGAGGAATTACCTACAACAAGGAAATAACAGTCCAGAGCAAAATTGTTTGTTCACAAATACACACACACACACACACACACACACACACACACACACAAAGAAAACAAATAAAAGCACTATTTCCACAAAGGAGAGGGGGGGATCCATTAAACTACACAATAGGACATAACAGACTTAAACAAGTTTATATCAAATCTCAAATGTCAATAAATGTCTCATGAACTGAGAAAAAGGTGAAATCCAGTTTTTCTTTGTTAAATGTTAATAACTAAGAGCTAAAATGATACAACCAGTATTGAGTGATCCATATGTCTGACCTTTAAGGAGAAAAATGATAGGAATTTATCAGCATATGATACTTCAACCAAATATGAATTTATATATACTAAAGTTTTCATTTTTTCCACACATAAAATTAGTAGACAATTATTTAAGACCAAGAAATCCAAAGCCCTTTTTACTCATAATGAAATATTAAAAAACAAATCTTTTAGATTTAAGAATAATGAAAATTGTTTTAACACAGTAGGTTGCCATGGCAATAATAAAAACAATAGCAATTAAAATAACACTTGTATTTGACTTTTTTCTAAAAAAGGTGCTTAAGTATTTGTGTTAAAACTTCTGAAAATGTTGACAAAATTACACATCATTAATGTTAATAATGATATTAATGCTATACAGAGATATTCCCATTCATTTATTTTTCTTCAAATTTATTTCATAAGGAAACATTTTTCAAATCTTGATTTTCTTTCACATTGATTCCAAAGTTAACATTTTTCTCCCTGACCTAAAATTTTCTCTGATTCTGAATACAGTCAACAAATGTGCATAAAGTACATATGGAAAATATAGACAAAAGACCATGAATAATATGAGGAAATATAAATGGTCATTCAAAGTGCTTTATTATACTATTTATTGCTTCTAATAAAGATTGAAGCTGATTTTTTCCTTTTCCCTATTGTAACATCATTCCTATCTCTGAAAGTTTGAAGTAATTTTTCAAAATGCCACTTACAAATCAAAATTTATACCTTATAGTTACTGAATCTTTATCTTACACATTTTCCCAAGTATTGATAGTTAGAAATATACATAGAATCAATGATAGAATGCTATGTAGGAAAAATAAACTCTGAGTTTTGCAGTTCATGCCAAATGAGTGGAAAGTATTCCCAATTCTGTTAGAACTTACTTTTTATTTATCTTTATAATACACAAAATGCTTTTCTTACATCAGTCCTATGTTGGAGGTAATATATTATTAATTCCCATTTTAGAGATGATGAAATTGAGTCACAGAGGTTAAATTTTCAGTCATACAAATAATAATTGACAAATTAGTACTAAAATTTGGACCTTCTAACTCCAAAATCACTATATTCACTACATCAAACTTCCTATCCTCTTCTGTCTTTTATCTGCTGAGAACTGAATTTTATAGTCTTTAATGAAGAATATTTTTCTTTCCTAGAGTTCTTACAAATGTTCTGATTCTGCCAAATGTCTAATGTTCATTCACTGTTAAGCTAAATACATATAGATTTAATAAATATAATTAGATTACAAATATATTGATATATTACAAATACATTTATGCTATAAATACATCAGGAAATCTGCATTCAAATTATGATTCAGGTGCTTAGAAAAAGCATGATCATTTAACTTCCCAGTGCTTCAGTTTTCTCAACTGTCAAATGGGTATAATATTTTTTCCTGACCTCCTCACAGTATATTTATGAAGGAGACAGTTTACAAATCTTATGGTGGCTTACAAATTTATATAAGTCAATAAACTATATAAATATCATCTATTAATTATATGTTATTAATCGATGACCATAAGGTTTCCTGGGGAGAAAAAAAAATCTTGTCTACCTTGCATGAGTTTCTATACTGTTCCTGGTTAAACTATATAAAACTGCAGAGATTTTTTCACAGGATAATTTTAGATGAGTCAAGTTTCTTCTAAGAAAACTAATCTTTTGATTCCTTTTGCATACAAATTTCTCTGAATATCTAGAAGCCACTGGAGCCAGTTTCAGTCTTCTCAGTAGAAGTGATCCCTTTCATTTAATTATGAGCAAGATTTGATTGATTTAATTGTGCTCAGATAATGTTATAATTTATTCATAAATATAAATCTGTAAGTTATTTGAATATGAATCTAAATATGGCAAGTTTTTTTTAGTTACTGAGTATTTTGGAAGTCCTTTCAGACTATCAGAATATTAGTTAGTAATAAGTTTGAATTATAGAGTACAAAGAATGCAATTTGCGATCTGGATTTATGAACTCTCCATAGTACTCAGCTAGGTGGATAGTAAATAAAGGATCTGCATAGAAGACTCATCCTGAATTCAAATCTGACTCAGAAACTTCCTATCTATTTCACCAAAGGTAAGTCAATTAACTCTGTTTACCTCAGTTTCCTTTTCTGTAAAATGAGTTCAATAAAGAAATGGCAAACTACTCCACCATCTTTGCCAAGAAATCCCCAAATGGGGTCATAAAGAATCAGATATAAGTGAAAATGACTGAACAACGCAAGATAGAATTCAGTCCTATTTGTAGTAGAATGAGCACAAATTCCTTTAACTCAGTCACTGAGTATACATGCTTAACAATTATATCATTTCCCTAAGCTTTGGTTTGCCCACTTTGTAACTGAATAAAAGTAAATTAAATGTAAATGCACATTATGAATAAATAGCAATTAGATAAATGAAACATTTACTAAGTAGTTACTGTGTACAAAGCGCTAGAATATATAATGTATGGAAAATAGTTCCTCTTGTCAAGGAGCTTATATTCTAATGGGGAGATAACATATATGAAAGGTTTCAACTGCAATTAGCTGAAAAGGTCCCATGATCCCAAGGGCAAAGTAAATGAGATGCCTCTGATATCATTTCCCCTGATCAAATTATCAGTTTCAGATTGGCACCATCTGAAGAACTTTCTTTTCTGTCTTCAGTAGCTGTAGCTGTTAGCAGCTGTATTGGTCATCCACCAAATATACCTTTTCAAAAGAGATATTCCTTGGAATAATGACTCCAGGACATATTCTGGAAAAACTTTATTTTTGAAGGTCTTGGGGTTTTTCCCCATTAAAATCTGAGGGGAGATGGTAGTCATGGGGGGGGGGGGGGAGTTTGACTTGCCTGGAACATGCCACCTCTTATGCCTGTCTCAGAGTTCCTTGACTCTCTAGCTAGGCTGGCTTACCTGCCTTTCATGTGATAGTTGCTCTGCAGTTAGTGGAGATAACTGGTCCCTTCTCAACAGAAGTTGCCTTTGGGAGCTGGAACAAAACCAGAATAGATATTGCCAGTCCCATAGCTCCTACACCTATCCAAAAAGGAAAAGATCAAATTAGATAGTCTCTAACAGTCCTTTTAGGGATAAAATTATTTTACTCTATTCATTTTATGAAAGCTATGAAAATTATTCATTTCCTTTTTATTTTAAAATTAAAATATTTGGGAGCAACTAGATGGCGTAGTGGATAGAGTAGCAGCCCTGGAGTCAAGTGGATCTGAGTTCAAATCTAACCTCAGGCACTTAATAATTGCCTAATTGTGTGACCTTGGACAAGTCACTTAACCCCATTACCTTAAATAAAAATTTAAAAAATAAAATAAAATATTTGGTGATACTCTTAAGAATATGTTCACATTATTTAAAATACCTTTATATAGTACAAAGCAAAAATGGTTATTTTTTTGATAAACATGATCTTCTCTTTATAGTTATACTAACAGGAAAATTACAAGCAATAAAACACTGAGTTCATGCTAAGCTTAGGCAAGTTCCCTTAGCCCCTTCCTGGGACTTAATTTCTTTATCTGTAAAATACAGGAGTTGAACTAAATAACTATTGACATCCCTTCTAGCTCTAGATCTATATTTCTATTATTTTTTTAGTGGCTTTGAAAATTCATGTAATTGCTAAATCATGAGTGTGTGCACATAGATGTCTGTTTTCTTCATTTGAAGCACTAATCTCAATATGCCTGGGGGAAAATTCCTGTGGGGAGACCTGAGATCCCAGGGTTGATTGTGCCCTGTATATCTGAAATTCATAAAGTTATCAGTTTTACAACTGGAAGACCAATTGGCTGACATCACTTATAGGCTACTCTGTCTTTATGGAAAAAGAAATTTTTGTTCTACATATAGATTTAGAAAATAAAATACACTTTTCATTCAGGACTTGCTCTTTCTAGCTGTTCTTCAGGTAAAAGTGGATAGTTAAAGATATTTGCATATATACCTTTATAAATATATACATAAATATATGATATATTATCATATTTCATTTCTTCTCAATGGGTAGAGAAAGGATGGAGGGAGTAAAAAGGGAAAAATTTGAAACTGAAAATAAAAATAAAATAAATATGCATAAATATGATATGTATATAAATGCTATATGTATTATGTTTATATGATGTCTTTATATAAATGTTATATGTATATATACATATTGACTAATTTGACAATCATATAAAACAAGATTTCAGTTCCTTTGCTTCACTCTTTATTTCTAGATAATGATGCATTTTTTAAGTTTAAAACTTATTCTGATTAAAACTTACCTGATAATATGCAATCAAAAAAATAAAAAACCCAATTTATTAGGTAAATTTCAAGTAATTGTTTTTTTCTTAATTTCTTCAAGGATCCTTCCCATCCCTTGGAATGGAGGCATTATGTCCCAGCTTCTTGAGGACAGGCTTCTTAAATAACATCCCACCTCCACATCCTGTTTCAGGGGGAGGATCTTTAGCCCCCAGAATTTCTACTGGTAAGTATTTCAAGCAACATTGTCTCCCATCCAAATAAAGGATAAGGGAAGCATTAAACATATCTTAATTCAGTGCAAAAATGAATAGCACATATGTAGAGGGAGAAAATGCAAATGAGACTTTTTTTAATGCAAGAACTACTTACATTATAATACTTAATCCTGCACCAGTGACAGTAGCCCTAAGAAAGACGAAGGAAAATTATTAGAACACCTAGTTAATACAGTGCTTACACAGGCAAAACTGCTACTGAAGTTAAAATTTGCTCCATGTTTTTAGATAAGTTTTAGCAAAAACTTTGGTTTCAGGTCCAAAATTTAAAACTTGACTCTAAAGGAAATACTGCCATTTGGCCTCTTTGGATTAGTCAAAAAAATTAAATGTGGTTGGCAGGAAGACTCATTTCCAATCAAGATGATTCTATTGGGACATAATTAAACTTCCATTTTATTAAAGAAAAATAACTTGAAGGAAAGCCAACAAATAGCAGTCACTGGATATTTTTTAGTTTAGAAAAATGAATACAGAGAGCTTCATAAAAACACCAATCTGGTAAGTCATATATCAACAATAACAAAAAAGAAGCCTTTTGAACATTTTTAAATATTGTCTAGAAACAATCAGCTCCTTTTGTCTTATGTTGCATTTCAACTACTTTATGAATTGTTCACATTAATTTCATAGCTAGCTTCAAATAGGTTTTTCTGTCAACCAACTCAATTCCCTGCTGTCTTTCTCTACCATTTATTGTCCAAGGTTTGAAAACTCTCAATATTAGCCCAAATAAAAAATAATTTGCAAGGTAAGTCTTGGAAAGTGAAGAAGTGTGGGGCAACCCAATACCAAATCCATTGCCAAATTCTGTACAAAGCATTTTTACAGTTAAATGCTGCTATTGATATAATTGTACTAAGGAAGAAAAATTTTGACAAATTAAAGACTATTGCATTATTGGAAATGTAAGGGAATCATCTATTTGCTTTATGATAATAGTAATGATTCTCAAACTGCTGAATTCAAAATGAGAAATTTAATAGGTTTGGTTAAAATTTCCACCAATATGTATGAAACCAATAACTTTTTTTCTCTTGATATGTTCTACATTTTAATAAATATGCTGATGTAAGCTTATATAAAATACAGTTTTTGCTAGTATTAGACAATTTACAAATAAACCTTTAAAATATTATAAAATATTTAACAACCCATTAATACATCTTATGGTCATAATTATTATTTTTTAAAGTTTTGGATTTTTGACCTAGACATCTACATTAGCTGAGTAGTTTCCTCTTAGTGTAGTTATTCCCCTTAACCAAGGGAGCAGCAATGTATTTGCAAATAATAATCTTGTCGAATAGATTAATAGATTAAATACATTCCTCATGATCATATAGCTAATATAAGTCAGAAGCAAGATTTAAACACAGTCCTTCCTGGTTCTCTATCCACTATACCATAGTGCCTCTCATATATCTCATACATTACTTACTAACTTTAAGAGAATTGAAAGAGACACAAAAATGTGACTGCCTCTAAGAAAACTGCTTTCTTCTGTCTTTTATCATAATTCTACAAAGTCATAGTTTTGAAAAAGGTAGCATTATCCCAGATACCATAGAGAAAAAGTTATTTATGAATAAATCTGCTTTTTATTTTTAACTTGTAAAGGATTTAATTTGTAAATTACATAAGTAAACTATTACAATTTTAAAATTCTACCAACTAGAGATGTTAATTTTCATAATGAATTTATGAAAAAACTAATTTTCTTTCAGATGTTTTCTATAGGTTGGAAGAACAGTGTATTTCAAAATAAGAGCTTAAAATTTTTCTCTATTTGAAATTTCTGTTTTCATGGTTCTCAGTTTTTTGTTTCAAGTCAATGAAATAGATCAAAGAAAATTACTATGACTCATTATCATTTGAATACAGCTATATTTGAGAATCAGTGTGAAATAGTGAATAGAGGATAGCCTTAGACACAGGAAGTACTGGTTTAATATCCTCCCTCAGAAACATACTAGGTATCAATATGTCAGTGAATTCTAAGAGAAAAAAAGTTACTGTGCAGTTTAGGAGAAGGAAGTTCCACATCAGAAATTCCCTATATACAGAAAATCTAAAGTATGGCTTAAAATAAAAGAATCATATATGCCCATGTCCTCAGCTACCCAAAACCATTAAACACTAGATCTCACACTTTTAATATATGATATGCAGGTTAAATCTGACTTACCCCACATCAGGAGTTTTACTGTGGTGGGAAATCGAGGCAAGAATTTTAAGAGAGTGTACCAAGATTATACACAAAATAAGCAGCAATATATCTTGGAAATTTCTCTTTTCAAGCACTATATTCAAATATACTACTTCCCATTAAGATATTATTTCAGGGGCGGCTGGGTGGCGCAGTGGATGGAGAACCGGCCTTGGAGTCAGGAGTACCTGGGTTCAGTTACGACCTCAGACACTTGGTAATTGCCTAGCCGTGTGGCCTTGGGCAAGCCACTTAACCCCATTGCCTTGAAAAAAATCTTTAAAAAAGATATTATCTCATACCAACTGTTTTAAAATGCATTTGGCCTTCATTATCTAAGATGATTGGGTAGCTTGTTGACTTATGTGGAAGTTTGCCAGCAAAAGCTATCCCACTAACCTTGCCTATGGGGGGGAGAGATTAACAGTCAGTAATAACATATGATTTGGAGAGATCAGGAAAATAGACAATAAAGTCTATCTCTTCCAACTTACTTATCCTCAGGACCTGACTGAGAGTTACTGTCCCTAAAAAATATGAGTAAAACCAACAGGTATTCCTAAGGGAGAATAGGAAGAGATGTTGTGCTAATTCAGCTAATATATTATATATTCAGTTTATATATATATATATATGTAAATAATCTGTGATTTGCTCCTACAATAGGTGACTGTAGTTGAATGAAAATGAAAATGAATTTGAATAAATCTTCTTTCTCTATGTGATTTTAAACTCAGTGAACTGGGCTATGAACATATGGCATTTTAAAATTTAATGCTATTTTGGATTTGTGTCATGAATATTTCTGTTGAAAAGTGTTCACCTCAATTAGCATTAGAAAATTGTACAAAAAAGGAAATGTTTTTTATGTTTGATACACACACACACACACACACACACACACACACACACACACACACACAGAGTTGGCAGGTAGCATGAAATAAAGGATAAAGACCCAACCTTGAAGTCAGAGAGCCCTGTGACATAAACCTATGTGATCCGAGACAAGTAACTTTGTCTTGTAGTTCTCTAAGCAATTCTGAAGCTATAAACTTAAGAGAAAGTATCAACCTATATTAATTAAAGGAGTATTATCACCTCCATACCAATAAAATTAGCTCCCATCTAAAAAGGGATAAATAGACAGACAGAGAGACAGACACAGGTACAAGTTGCTAAAAAAAGAATCCAAAGGGACAACTTTATATACTAATAATTTTTTATAGATGTATAAACAAAGTTTAAACAAAAAACAAGATACAAGATATCCTAATGCACAAATATAAACTTGATTTCATGTACTGCTGAGGCCTGTTGGGATGATACTCAAGACTCTGTATGAATGGAACTTGCTTTTTGGAAACAGAATAGATCAAATAGAATTATACCTTCAGAAAGTATTATTAGGAAAACTTGAAACCAGGAGTGAGTACCTGGTGGAGAAGAAAGAAGTAAAGATTCATGGAGGAAGAAACAGAAGATGTCTTTGTCATTGACATATTACAGACCACTTGTATTAATAAATCAATGATATATTTATTAAACATTTACCTTGAGCAAAATACTGTGATACAAATATTGGGTGCACAAATAGAACAATTAAGACAATCTCTGCTCTCAGAAAGCTGAGATGCTATGGGTGAGACAAACCTTACAGAAGGTTTCAATTACAAGTCAGATGGAAAGATCCCAAGATCCATAACATACAACAGTAAAGCAGATGATAATGTCTTCTCTTTGATGTCACTGGCACTTATATCAATGTCTGATGTTGAATTATCTGACAGTGCAAAGCATTTTTATGACAAAAGCTTTCTTATTTGGGTCTTTAGTAGATGTGATTATAGTAGCTGCTGGATTAGTTGTCAAACTGTTTTTCCACAGGGTTTTCTTCCTAGGATAATGACTGTAGATGCTACATAAGTATCCCAGTAAATAGAGGACAAACCAAACACTGAAAAATAATATAATAATAGCAAAAGGCTTCTGTTATTCAATATTTGCTTTCTCTGCCAAAAAAAGAGCAGCCATCTGGGGAGGTTAGGTGATGTAGTGGATAAAGCACCAGCCTTGGAGTCAGGAGTACCTGGGTTCAAATCCGGTCTCAAACACTTAATAATAACTACCTAGCTGTGTGGCCTTGGGCAAGCCACTTAACCCCATTTGCCTTGCAAAAAAAAAGAGCAGCCAGAAAATTCTTGCCTTAACAATAATGGTAATTCCTTTTTAAAAACTTATTTTCTTTTCTCAAATACATGCAAAAACAATTTTCACATTCATTTTTTATAATTTTTGATTCCAGACCCAGATTCTCTCCCTTCTCTCTTAAGAAAACAAGCACTTTGATGTAGCTTATACATCTAATGTCATGCAAAGCATATTTCCATATTAGCCATTTTGTAAAATAAACAGAAAAAAAGAAAGTTTAAAAAGTAGGCTTAGATCTGCATTTATACTCTTGCAGTTCTTTTTCAGGAAATGGATTGAATTTTTCATAATATATCCTTCAGAATTGCTTTGTATCAAATTGCTTTATATCATTGTACTGCTAAGAATATCTAAGTCATTCACAGCTGATTATCATACAATATTATTGTTGAAGTAAAAAATAATCTCCTGACTCTGCTCACTTTATTTTGTATCAGTTCATGTAAGTCAATCCAGGTTTATCTACTTGTTTTTACTCTACATCCTACTCTTCATTTCTTATAGTACAACAGTATTGCATCACAGAGCAATTAAGTGTCATAGTGAACAAAGTACCAGGTCTAGAGTCAAGAAGACCTGAGTCCAAATGTAGACTCAGACAGGAACTAGCTATATGACCCCAGGCAAGTCACTTAATCTTTGTTGACTCCACTTCCTCATCTGGAGCTGGGGAAATAAATAATAAACTACTGTAATTTTTTTTGCCAAGAAAACCCCAAATGGAATCACAAAGCACCAGACACAATTGAAAACAATAAAACAACCACATCACTTCTATGATAATTATATATGCCACACTATTTACTTCTTTAATCATTCCCCAATTGATGGGAATCCCTTTGATTTTCAATTCTTTTCACCACAAAAAGAACTGCTATAAATGTTTATATATGAGCTTTATCTCTTTCTTTGATACACACAGACCTAGTAATTGTATTGCTGGGTCAAAGAATATGTATTGTTTGATAGTCCTTTGGGTATGGTTCAAAATTCTCTCAAAAATGGTTGGAATTCATAATTCCACCAATAAAGCATTAGTGTCCCTATTTTTCCACATTCCTTCCAACACTTCCTTTTCTGTCATATTAGCTGTGAGGTCATAGTTCAGAATTGCTTTAATTTACATTTCTCTAATAAGCAGTTGATGTGGAACCTATTTATATGACTATACATTGCTTTAATTCTTCATGCAAAAACAGATTGTTCATAGCCATTGACCACAGTGGATTCAATTATTCATTGGGAAATGACTCATCTTATAAGTTTGACTCAGTTCTTTATATAGTTGAGTAATAAAAATTTCCCCAAGTTTTTTGCTTTCCTTCTAATTTTTATTGCATTGATTTTGAATGTAAAAAACATTAATAATGATCATTTCACCCTTCAACAGGTATAAAAACTTATTAAGGAGACATACCATATTGGGTCTTATTCTAAATAAACGGAATGAACCATGTATGGGGAGAAAGTGATGAAGAAAGTTCCTAGGAGAGGAAAACTGAGCATAATCTCACATGCATCCTAGATTTTATAAAAAACAGATTTCAAACGGTTCAGATGGAAGATGGATAGGAACTAAAATTCTATGGTATAATCAGCCCAAGAGGAATAGGAAACTCAAGAACTGAATTTGGAAGTCATAAACATAAGCAAGTCCAATCAGGAGTAAAAGAAATATGGCAACTGTATGAAAAAAGTAAATTATCAACTCACAGAAAAGTCAACAAACAATGCATAATTTTTTTATTTCCTACATTTTTACTTTTTAAAATTTATTTAAATATTTTACTTTCCCCAGTTACATGCAAAAACAACTTTAACATTCATTTTTGAAACTTGCAAATTCTCTCCCTTCGTCCAGCCCACCTTAAGAAAGCAAGTAATTTGAAATAAATTATAAATGTGTAGTCATGTAATCCATTTCCATAATAGTCATGTTATGAAAGAAAACATAGATCCACCCCCAAAAAAGAAACCTCAAGAAAAATAAAATAAAAGGTATGTTTCAATCTGTATTTAGAAAACATCAGCATTTTTAACATAAGTTCTACAGTTGTTTTGAGTCATAGTATTGCAGAGAAAACCAAGTCATTCACAGGTGATCATTCTACAACATTTCTATTCATTTCTACACAGTACATTTCACTTTGCATCAATTTGTGTAAGTTTAGTTTAGACTTTTTTTTTACTTTTGACTTTTAAAAGAAGTATTTGGAATATAGATGCAAAGACAAGTAAAAGAAGATGAATGAATCATGAAGATACAATTAAAAAATAAGAAATGGAAGGAATGATTTGGAAGAGTCAGCATGACTTCATCAATAAAAGGTCATTTTTGGGGGTAGCTGGGTGATACAGTGGACAGAGCCCTGGAGTCAGGAGTACCTGAGTTCAAATCTGGCCTCAGACACTTAATAATTACCTAGCTGTGTGGCCTTGGGCAATCCACTTTAACCCCATTTGCCTTGGAAAAAAAACTAAAAAAAAGTCATTTTTTGTATTTTTGATAAGTTAATAAACTAGCAGACCAAAAGGTCATATACTTTAGATAGATTTTAATATAACTTTGGATAAAGTATCTCATGCTATTCTTGTACAAAAGGTGAAAAGACATGGAATACATAATAATTTTATTAGGATTCCAAATCCATTGAATGGCCAAGGCAAAAGAGTAGATATTGATAGTTCTCAATGTCAACCTACAGATGATCTCCATTAGAGTGCACCAGGAATCAGTGCTTTGCCATGTGCTGTTTAACATTTTTATCACTGAATTGACAAAAGCACAAGTGTCATGTTCTTCAAAGGTACAAATGATAACAAAGGTGGGCATGATAATTAACACTCAGAATAACCAAATCAGAATCTTGAGACAGGCTAAAGCATTGAGTTAAATATATTAAGATGAAATTCCATAATGATCAATTTAAAGTCTATACTTTGGCTTTAAATTCTGTTTACAAGTACAGGATGGGAAAAATATGATTAGAGAACAGTTTGTCCAAAAAATAATCATCATTCTTAGATAAGCTCGGATGATACTGAGCTGCATTAAGAGAAGCATATCATCCAGAAATAATGATTTTTGACTTGGTTGAACCTGGTTAATATTGTGTTCACTTCTGGATGTTGAATTTTAAGAATGATATTGATAAGAGAGTACAATCAAGGAAGAAAACCAAGATGGTATTGTGCTTTAACTGTGTATCATGATAATCAGTTGAAGGAAGTGAATATTTAGCCTGAAGAAAAGAACAGCAGAGTAGGGAAGAAGGGCCTTTGGAGGAAAAAGGACATAATAGCTATCTTCAAGATTTGTCATATGGAAAAGAGATTAGGCTTGGTGTTTTTTGGCCTCAAAGGACAGAACCAGGAGTAATAAGTAGAATTTGCAGAAAAGCAAATTTAGGCTTCATTTTAAGGAGGGGGGTGGGAGGACATGCAAAATTTTCTTAACTATTATAGCTGACCCAAAGTTAAATGTGTTGCAGAAGGTAGCAGGGAGTGCAAAAGTCCTCCTTAAAGGAAGACTTTGAACAAAGGCTGAATAACCCTTTAACCGGTACGTTATATTAAGAATTCTTTTCATATACTGGCAGACTAAGATGCTTTTGAGGTCTCTTCCAAATTTAAATTTTTTTGATTCCTCTATCTTTAGATCAAATTTGTCATCAGGTTTTAATAAGAGGCAAAAACATTTTCACATTTTCCCTAGACTTAGAAAGTTATTTCATTAAAAATTTATAAAAATGAACTTTTTTCCTTTTTTCCTAACCCAAAATTAACTCAACTCATTTTTCTTAGACTTAGTTCACTTTGTTAAGTGATCCCTGAACATTTTTCCCATAACTTTCCAGTATTAATATAAGAATTTTTGTTGCTTCATTTTAATTTCTTCCTTCTCCATAATAGCTTAATTTCCAAGTTACTTCTTGATGCATGAAAAGAGAATTTGAGCAAGAAATAGGAGTAATCTGGAGCACACAACAGGATGGAGAGGAAATAGTAAATACTCAATCTAACTCACCAGAACAAACATCTATAAAGCATTCATTGTGTATGACAATGGGCTAGAAATTGAGGTTATAAAAGGATGTAAAATGAAACAGATCCTTCCCTCAGGGAATATGACATCATCCAAGTAAATATGTATAAAACAATATAAAGTAATTTAAAAATTATAGACATCCTGGACGGGGGGATTTTGGAAGGCTTTGAGAAAGAATCATATGAGAGGTCCCTTGAAAATAGATAGTGATTACAGAGATTGGAAACATTCCAGATGTTCCAGATAAAGGATAATGTGACTTTTGCCTAATCATATTCAGAAAGAGGAAGGAAGGAAGGAAGGAAGGAAGGAAGGAAGGAAGGAAGGAAGGAAGGAAGGAAGGAAGGAAGGAAGGAAGGAAGGAAGGAAGGAAGGAAGGAGGGAAGGAGGGAGGGAAGGAGGGAAGGAGGGAGGGAAAGGAAAGAAGGAGACAAAGAAGAAGAAAGAAAGAAAGAAAGAGAGAGAGAGAGAGAGAGAGAGAGAGAGAGAGAGAGAGAGAGAGAGAGAAAGAAAGAAAGAAAGAAAGAAAGAAAGAAAGAAAGAAAGAAAGAAAGAAAGAAAGAAAGAAAGAAAGAAAAAGAAAGAAAGAAAAAAGAGAAAGATGGAAGGAGGGAAGGAGGGAAGGAGGGAAGGAAGGAAGGAAGCTAACAGCTATTTATTAAACAACTGCTATGTGCTGGGCACCATGCTTAAGATCATACAAATATGTCATTTGCTCTTTTTTACCTCAAAGGTAAGTACTATTTTAATCCCCATTTTATAGTAGGAAAAACTGAGCTAAACAGAGGGTAAGTGAATTGCCCAGTGACATACGATAAGTATATGAGGCTGCAGTTGAAATCAGACCTCTCACAAAGCCCAGAATTCAATTCACTGCACCACCTAGCCACCTCAGTATACCTCAGTTTACTAGGCAAGTGACTGTCACACAAGGATTCAGATTCCCCTATCAAGGATATCAGAAGTTCCTGCTTTAGGCAACCACCAAATCAAAGTAGCTGGCTACCAATCTTCCCTTGGCACTATCACTGGTTGGTCCTGCTTTCTCAGTTATGTATGGATTGTGAGTTAGTATTTCCACTCATCAAATACATGGTTCAATCTCTTATCCTCCTTAGATAAACTCCTCCCCTTCAACCAGGTCCAATTGTGTTTCCTTCAAAGTCAATTACAAAGATATACTGGCATGCTGATTTTAATCACATAGAAAAAAATAAAACAGGTTAATGTGAATATACCTTAGCACATGTTTTTCCAGGTCATAATTTATTCACATTTCATTTCAATTCTTCTTTACCTCAAACCCCAAAACTGGCCAACTCAAACCTCCCAAAGTCCAGACCCCTATCATTCCCAGTGTAGAGTGGTCAAAAATATTCATTGATGACTTTGCAGTGACAAAACTCTCCAAGGAGTAACACCTTCATTGTATTGAAAAAATTGAAAGCATGCTGCTCTTTTCTCTTGAAATTAACAAGGGCTATATGAGTAATACTACAGCTAGGACTACTTAATCATTGACTGGGATAAGAGATTGGTTCCTGAGTCCACATTGAATTCTCATCTAGCAGAAAAGGAAGTTGTGAAGAAAAAGCAAAAGTAATCCATGACTTAAGGAAACATTCTCTTCTTGGGCACTATTCCTTATAAGTTCCAATTTCTAGTTGTCCTCCCAGATGTTCCAGAACCAAAGAGTCTATTCTTTGCACATAGGCCCCTGGAATAAAGATCCACTCTCCCAAAATTTTGTGGTATAGGTAATTGAGGGATCAAAAGCCACAGTTGTCAAAAATATGGGAAATAATACATACAATGAGATAGAAATGAGAGAAGTTAAAATATCATGTACAAGAAACAATTAGTAAACCATTTTGACTGAAATGATGAGCAAAAGGAAAGGAAGAATTGAAATAGGGCCATAAAGGGAGGTGGAAGTCACACTGGGGAGGACTATAAATGTTAGGCTAAGGACTTTTTATTTTATCCTAGAGATCATAGGAAACCACTGAAAAATCTTGAGTAAGGAAGTGATATGAAAATAACTTTGATTTAAGAAAAGCTATTTGACAATTACGTAGAAGATGCTTCTCATGAAACATAGGTTCATATTGTTAATATCTACATTCTATCAGTGTAACTTATAGTAGCAAAACATGGAATATGACAGTCTCTAAATACTTAAAAATGAGTATCACACAGAGGTATAGAAAGTGCTTGGAAGTTGTGAATAGGTTGCAACCAATAAGTAACTTCTAAGAAGCAGAGAAAAAAATATCATCAAGGATATGTATGATAGGAAGCTATTATGAATCAGTCAAACCACCAGGGCAAGGAATGACATGGACAATCAGACTGCTGCCACCCTGAAGTTCTATGAATTTATTTTTTTAATTATTTTTTTATGCTCATTTTGTACAAATGTTTTTTTTTACATTAATAAAATATTCTTGTTTACAAGTAAACAAAATACCCCTCCTCCCCCATGAATATAGATAGACTTGCTTGGGCAAAAAAAGTAAAGGGGAGAGAAAAAAATTAAAATTAAAAAAAAATAATAGTAATAATTGTAGGTATGGCCAGGTGGCGCAATGGTTGGAGCACCAGCCCTGAAGCCATAAGCACCCAAGCCCATATCCAGCCTCGTAAACCCAACCATCACCCAGCTGTGTGACATGCAACTTCCCCGTTCCCCAATGCCCTGCAAAAACCAAAAAGAAGGAAAAAAAGACCCAAAATAGTAATAATAGTAGGAGTGGCTGGGTTGCAGACAGAGCATTGGCCCTTGATCCAGGAGCACCTGGGTCCAAATCCAGCCCCAGACACCCAAAGATCACCCTGCTATGTGGCCCCAGGCAGGCCATCCAGCCCTACTTGCCCTGAGCCCTCCCCCAAATAATAATAACAAAAAATGTGCTTGAGTCTTTGTTCCAACACCAACAACTCTGTCATGGGTGGATCTCATTCTTTATGATAAGTCCATGACAAAAGTTACTTCCATATTTTTCCACCGTTGCCATTGCTGATCGCAACTCCCTCCATTCTTATTTCTCCACTACCATGTACTATATTTTTTCTCTCCTTTCACTCTGACTCTGCTGTAGGGTCGCTGAGTGGCGCAGCAGACAGATCCCTGGTCCTGGGGCCAAGAAGCCCTGAGCCCCCATACCACCCCTTAGGCCCAGAATCCACATGGCCCTATGGTCCTGGCAGGCCTTCCAATCCCAGCCCCTTGCAAGAAGTAAGAAATAAAATGTGTTATATCTGACCACTCTCCCCCCATGGTCCCTCCTCTCCTCCTTTATTCACATCCCCACCCCTTCCCCCTGCTCGCCCCCTCCTTCTTACTCCAGATGTCTATACCCCATTGAGTATATATGCTGTTTCCTCTCCTAGCCATCTCTGATGAGAGCAAAGGTTCCCTCATTCCCCCTTGCCTCCCCCCTTCCATATCATTGTAATAGCTCATTGTAATAAAAAAAAATCTTATGTGAAATACCTTGGACTATTCCCCCTCTCCTTTTTCTTTCTCCCATTCCATTTCCCTTTTTTTCTATTGACTCCATTTTTACACCATATTTTATCTTCGAATTCAGCTTTCTCTGGTGCTTCAACTATAAAAGCTCTACCTGCTCTATTAACTGATAAGGTTCATATGAGTATTATCAGTGTCATTTTTCTATGCAGGAATACATGCAGTTCATCCTCATTAAGTCCCTCATATTTCCCCCCTCTCCTCCAATCTCCATGCTTCACCTGAGTCCTGCTTCTGAAGATCAAACCTTCTGTTCAGCTCTGGCCATTCCAAAAGGAACATTTGAAATTCCCCTGGTTCATTGCAAGTCCATCTTTTTCCCTGGAAGAGGACATTCAGCCTTGCTGGGTAGTTCATTCTTGGCTGCATTCTAAGATCTCTTGCCTTCCGGTATATTGTATTCCAAGCCCTACAAGCTTCCAATGTAATTGCTCCTAAGTCCGTGTGATCCTGACTGCAGCTCCACAATATTTGAACTGTGTCCTTCTGGCTGCTTGTAATATTTTCTCTTTGACTTGGGAGTTCTGGAACTTGGCTATAATATTCCTAGGGGCTGGTTTTTTGGGATCTCTTTCTCTGGGGGATTGGTGGATTTTCTCCATTTCTATTTTGCCCTCTGCTTCTAGAATATCAGGGCAATTTTCCTATAGTAATTCTTTGAAAATGATGTCAAGGCTCTTTTCCTGATCATGACTTTCAGGTATTCCAATAATTTTTAAATTATCTTTCCTAAATCTGTTTTCCATATCAATTGTTTTTTTCAATGAGATATTTCACATTTTCTTCTAATTTTTCATTTTTTTGGTTTTGAAGTATTGATTCCTGATTTCAGTTAAATTCATCAATCTGCCTGAGTTCTATTCTTTGTCTGAAGTATTTGTTCTCCTCAGAGAGTTTTCTTATCTCTTTTTCCATCTGGCCAATTTTGCTTTTTAAGGCATTCTTCTCCTCAATAACTTTTTGAACTGTTTTATCCATTTTGACCTAAGCTGGTTTTTAGCATGCTATTTTCTTCAGCATTTTTTTGGATTTCCTTGACTAAGCTGCTCACTTTATTTTCATATTTTTCCTTCATCTCTCTCCTTTCTTTTCCCAGTTTTTCTTCCAACTCCCTCATTTGATTTTCAAAGTCTTTTTTGAGCTCTGTCATAGCCTGAGCCCAATTTCTGTTTTTCTTGGAGTCTTTAGATACAGGAGCTTGTGCTTCCTCATCTTCAGACTGAGTATTTTGATCCTTCTTGGGCTCATTTGCAAAATATTTCTCAATAGTCTTCCTTTTGTTTCTCTGCTTGCTCATTTTCCCAGCCTGGGCCTGGTTTGGGGGTTGCTTCCTGAGATTTTGGGGCACTCCCACAAGGGTCTCAGTGTGTGAGGCTCTGTCCTCCCTCCTGGTCTGTGAATGACCATAAGCACCCCCCTCTTCCACAGAGCTGAGTTGGGGGGGGCCTGCTGTTCTATGGGGGAGCCTAGACTTCAATCAGGATCTGAATGTGGTCAGAGCCCCAGAGTCCTGGTCCAGGGGCAGAGGACAGAGCTCTGCAGTCTCTCTTCACTCCCCTCCCTCAGCTCAATGGGCTCATGCCCTGGGGGCTCCTGCTTATGGGCTCCACCTGCTTCTGTTTCCTGGTATGGGCTGAGGAAAGACCAAGCTGCTCCCTGTGTGCCCTGAGGACTGGGCTCCACATGCTCACTCTGGCAGATGTCCCCCCCACTGTTCCCCCACTTTGTGTGGGTGCTCCCAGCACCTTGAGCTGCCTCTGGGAGGCTGAAGTTCTTTGGCTCTGGTGGGCCACCCCTCTGGCAGGCCGCCTCTCCGATTCCAGGAAGCAGAGCCTTTCTGCTCTTTCCCAAGTTACCTTGAGTAGGAGAACTGCCTCACTTTGTCCCTTTGTGGGTTCTGTCTCTCGAAAGTTTAGTTAGAGTCCTTAGCTGATGAGTTTTATCAGAGAGCTCCTAAGACTTGATCCCTTCTTGTCGCCATCTTGGCTCCGCCCCCCCAAGTTCTATGAATTTAAAGCTACTTTTGACCTTTCATTTGGGTATCTCTCCCTGGATGATTTTAATTAGACTGCTAATGATGAGGCCAAAAGCTTATCTTGAATTTCTAGAATTAAAAAAAAAAAACGAATTCCACTCCACATGAAAAATCAAGAGTTTTTTTTACATACATTCCAATTAAATAGCCCAACATTGCTATGTCTCTCAGCACCATTCTCTAAGTTCAGAAATTAACTCAACTCATTTTCCTATAAAATGATGATCTATCTGTTCAGACATTCTCAGGATAATGTATTTGTAGTGGGGAGGACAAAATATTGAGCTAGTATCAAAATATCTTTATAGTCATAAAACAATCTATATAAATATTTCTCCTTCTATAATTCATGTGAAATTCTGTCTTATATATAATCAGTCCATATTTTCATATTTCATTGCACAGTCAACACTTTTTTCTTCTAAAAGAATATGGTTGGAATGTTAGAAATGATCCAAAAAAAGAAAAATCACATTGATGTTGCAGAGAGTCTAAGGTCAAGCAAATATTATATTATCAGATTTGAAGTACTTATGAAGGTCTCTTGAAAAGGAGTAACACAGATATAGAAGAAAGATAGACCATGAAGGAATATAAAACAATCTAAGGAAAACTGACTAGAATATATTGCATCACAGGAAATCAGCAGTAGAATCAGTGGAAAAGTAGGCACCCCTAAAATGCAGCTGAGAGGGCCATAATCAACCTTTAGCAAATAAATCATACTGAACCATTTGATATATTCAAATTTCCCCGAAGAAGGGGATGGGAGAATTACTATTTTCAACTGAGTTGCGAAACTTGAGATTTCAATTTACTTTTGGACAAAACAATGTTACTAGATCATTATTGGGCTGATGATGACCAGTCTGTACATATTGCTCCACATTCGCTGATCATTTGAATTTTTCCATTTTTAACAAAATGTTCTTGTCATTGCACACACCATTACCATCCTATTATTTATCCTACTCCTCAACTGTTTTCCATAATAAGCTATTAAGCATATAATTAACATCTATTATTAACATCTATTGTTGCTTTTTTTTAAAGTAAAGGATCCTCACATGGGGCTCTCTTAAAATTAAAGGAATGTGGCCTATATATCTGTATTTATAAGTTGTATCGTCAATTGGTGTGCAAATTGCCCATGAGTCCCATGCCTTTATATGCATGTGCATATATGCTTAAAAATCAAAGCTAATCTTATAACATGTAAGAAACAGAAGAAAATTTTAATGTTACATATGATTTAAAGTGTGATTAGCAAATGCTTCATCCTCCTGTCTCTTTGTTTCCCTGTTTTTCACCACTTCACTGAATCCCAGTTCCAAATATGTCTTACCCTATACCCATCTGCATAGCTCCCTCCAGAGTTCTCGCCTGCTATAGTAATTGTGCAGTTGCGTGTCATCAAGAGCCCCTACAGGGATGCAAATTTTAACAAACCAAATAAAACAGGGGATAGAAGGCAAGACCTAGGCAGAAATCCAAGACTATGGTTCTCAGAATAGAAGAAAGAAAGGGCCCAGAGGAAGAAAATCACTGAAGGAAGAATAGAAGAAGAGGGAGCATCTATGTACCAGTAGCTTGAGAATAATCATGCAGGCACTTGTTTCAGTTTTATCAGCTTGAAATAATCCCAAGACTCTGTCTATGTTCTTCTATAAAGCCCTATGAGTCTTAATTGTTAGGAAGTACAAGGTCAGATGGTTATTTGCCATAATTGCTTTAGGATAGTTTGCATACTATTGAACTAACAGGGAAGTGACATTTTCAATTACATTTTCCTATAATTTACTGTGCTAGATTCTAATAGTAGGGCCATCAATACTCATGCAATAGCCCCCTAAGTAACTAATCTTAGATTTATTAGAGGGGAAAAACATATAATTAGGACATTAGCAAAAAATAATGATGTAAGGAAAACAAATAGAACATTTCCAAAAGAATAGGAAAAATTAAGAATATAAATTTAGAGTTGGAAGTAACTTTAAAGATCAGAACTTTAAAGATCAGGAAATTGAAAACTAGAAAGGCAAAGAAATTTAAATTCAGTACTTCTGACTCAGAATCTACTACTCTTTCAATTATATAAACCTCTCATATAGAAAAATAAGCAAAACTTTAAGTATAGTTAAAATTTCTAAATAGCATCTATTTTGTAAGAAATGGCCATTTTTATAGAGTATAATATATGTCTAAGGAACACTGTGACTGACTGGCAATGATGGCTAGAGAATCCTACTGTTACAGATCTTTTGTTCATTCTCTATGTGATGTTTAGTCTTCCATGGCCAGAGACCCTAGTCCTAGCTATTTCAAAAAAGTAATCCATCAGCCACAAGAGACCAAAGTATGGCTCAATTAAAACAATCTAATTTATTATAATTTTTTAACTAGATGTGGGGGTTTTTTTAGGTTTTTGCAAGGTAATGGAGTTAAGTGGCTTGCCCAAGGCCCAGATATGTTTTTATCTGCCCCAATATAAATAAGCACTTTATTACCTTAGTGTGTTACTTGGGGCAATGAAAGGTCTAATTATTTGCCTGCCCAGGATAATAAAGCTAGAATGTCAAAAGCAAAACTTGAACTCATGTTTCCCTTACTCCAAAGACCAGTTCTTCATCCTTTCTCTATACTCTACTATTTCTAATCAATACTAGATTAATTTAAAAAAACATTAAAATTAGGGTTTTAGATAATTGTTTCAAGTTAATATTCTATTCATCTATAGAAAGGAGCCCATTTATACTTTTCAGTGCAGAGATCAAAATGGAAAATATATTTATTAATAGAAGCTGGATAATTTCCAGGATAAATGATCTTTTCCCCATCCCAAAGAAATGAGACTTGAGAGTTAATCATTTCATGGCTTCCAAAATACTTACTACTAGCTATTTTTATACTATTATTCATTCATTCATTGTAAGCAGTCATCTTTTGACTGAACTAACTTTTTCCAGTAGCTTAAGTGGGACCAGTTTCTAATGTAATTTTCATAGTATCTATTTTTCCACACTGACTCACTTTATACTCTCAAGTTTCTTTGACTACTTGAATGCTCAATTGGAAGTATATCAATCCCTAGGGACTTTCATGTAACATTGCAGCTGAGTCATGTCAAATACCAAACAATTAGCAAAACTTCATAAAAGCTCAACATTAAGTTCACTATCTTACCTAATCCATCCAATGATAGGTGCTTTATGCCCAGGGAAAATTGGGTTTGGGGCGTGTCAGTGTGTCTCTGTGTGTGTGTGTGTGTGTGTGTGTGTGTGTGTGTGTGTGTGTGTGTGTGTCTTCAATTTATCATTTACACCATTTAGTGGTTCTGGGGAGAGATGGAATGTGATAATTGAGTGTACCTTTTTCTAATTAGGGAACTGAGTGAAGGTTTTGATAGTCAACTGTCACTTATTCCCAATATAACCACATTTTATTTACACTAGGGAACCCATAAACCTGGATGACTGTGTCTTTTAAAAGCATAACTGAAGTAAGGATAGAACCATCAAAATTAGAAAATATGTCTTTGCTTTCATTTTCCTTGCATATAGCACAAAAAGCACTGAGAGTTGCCCTGTGGAAGTGTTTATATTTCATGGTTCTTGGCTGCAATCTCTTATCAGGAAGTCTGTGTACAGCTTTTAGAAAAATAACATTTAAAAGAAGAAACTAACATAAAATTTCCACACTTATAAAAAAAGATCCAGAATCATTCCAGTATCTTATTAAACAGGGAGAATTGATAACCATAGACCTGTTTAAATTTAATGAAATATAAATATAAATGATTGAGTAAATTTATTTCTTCATGTACCAAATTAGAGCTATATGTCAACCTTCCTTGATATTTTAGTAATATGTCTATTGATATTGAACATTATCAGAAATTATAAAACTTGAATATGTAATTGATGATGCAATAATAAAGCTTCTATTGTTTTTGTTCAGTCATTTTAGATATGCTGTACTCATTGTGACCCCTCTAGTGTTTTCTTGGCAGAGGTACTGGAATGGTTTGCCATTTCTTTTTACAACTGGTTTTATAGATCAGGAAACTGAGGCAAATAGGGTTAAGTGACTTAGCTAGGATCACACTGCAAATAAGAGTCTGAGGTCAGATTTGAATTCCAGGAGATGAGTCTTCCTGACTTCATACCTGGTGTTCAATCTACTGTGCCATTCGGCTAATTCCCTAGGCAGTAAAGTATTCTATCTGCAAGAACTCTGAAGAAGGCAGCAATTCCTATTGAGAGACTGGCAATGATCAGTAAACTTATTAAAGAAAATACCATTGATTTTCCCTCTCTATTCCTTTGCTTTGGGGTAACTATTTTTCAATTTTGCCATGCAATAGTAGTTTTAATACTCTTGTTCACCACTCTTTCCACTAAATTATCCATTTCTACAAACCTTTGGTTAATATGATCAAAAAAAAAAAGAAAGAAGATAACAAATTACCAATGTCAAAAATGAAAACAGTGAGCTAACCACCAATGAGGAGGAAATTAAAGAGATAATTTGGAGCTACTTTGCCCAACTGTATGCCAATAAATTTGATAACCTGAATGAAATGGAAGAATACAAAAATACAAACTGCCCAGATTAACAAAACAGGAAATAAATTACTTAACCCTATTTCCAAAAAATAAATTGAAGAAATCATCAATAAACTCCCTAAGAAAAAGTCTCTGGATCCAGATAGATTTACAAGTGAATTCTACCAAACATTTAAGGAACGATTAATTCCTATGCTACATAGACTATTTTTAAAAATAGAAGAAAGAATTCTGTCAAACTCCTTTTATGACAACAACATGGTGCTGATACCTAACCATGAAGAACCAAAACACACAAAGAAAATTATAGGCTGGGGCGGCTAGGTGGCGCAGTGGATAAAGCACCGGCCCTGGAGTCAGGAGTACCTGGGTTCAAATCCGGTCTCAGACACTTAATAATTACCTAGCTGTGTGGCCTTGGCAAGCCACTGAACCCCATTTGCCTTGCAAAAACCTAAAAAAAATTATAGACCAATTTCCCTAATGAATATTGATGCAAAAATCTTAAAGAAAATTTTAGCAATGAGACTACAACAAGGGTAATATACCATGATCAGGTAAGATTTATTCCAGGTGGGCAGGGGTGGTTCCACATTAGGAAAAGTCAACATAATCAAACATATTAATAGCAAAACCAACAGAAATCATATAATTATCTCAACAGATGCTGAAAAAGCCTTTAATAAAATATGACATCCATTCCTATTAAAAATACTAGAAAGTTTAGGAATAAATGGAGTTTTCCTAAAATAATAGTATTTATCTAAAACTACCAACCAATATTATATGTAACAGGAATAAACTCAGAGCATTCTCAATAAAATCTGGGGTGAAACAAGGATGCCTCTTATTACCATTACTATTCCATATAGTATTAGAAATGCTAGCTGTGTAGCAATAATAGAAGAAAAAGAAATTGAAGGTATCAGAACTGGCAATGAGGAAACAAACTTTCACTCTTTACTGATATTGTGGTATACTTAAAGAATCATAGAAAATCATCTTAAAATCTCCTTGAAACAATTAACAAATTCAGCAAAGTAGCAGGATATAAAATAAACCCACATAAATCATCAGTATTTCTATATATAAACAGCAAAGCCCAAGAGCAAGAGACAGAAAGAGAAATCCCATTTAAAGTTACTATAGACAACATTAACTACTTGGGAATCTACCTCTCAAGAAAAACCCAGAAATTATATGAACAAAATTTAAAAATAATTCTCACCCAAATAAACTCAGATCTAAATAATTGGAAAAATGTCAAAAAATTCTCATGATTAGGTCAAGCTAATATAATAAAAATGACAATTATACCCAAATTAAATTAATTATTCAGCTCTATACAATCAAACTCCAAACAACTACTTTACTGAGCTAGAAAAATGAACTTTTTGTTTGTCCTTCATTCTTATAGAGACCCATGACAACAGGGATGTGATGTCACAGCATGCAAGTGAGTTGCATTCAAGTGAAGGGGATGCTGTGCAAAGTCACCAGCCCCACGTCCTCCTCTAGAGTCATCTGGGCCCAGTCACAACCATATCTTAGAATCAAAATTCATCATCTCATCTTGTGCAATTCTTATTCATATTTTCCAAAATATAACCCATAGAAAAATTCAACAAGTTGCTAAGATTTTTAAAATTTACCATTTTTCATATTTTGCAAGTATTTTATATATGCAAATATATTTACATTTATTTATCTTTTTTTACATTTTGCAAGTATCCAATGTATCTTTACAATTGCTCATGCACTATCTCTTACTGAGCAAACTACTGACCTTCACATGTAATAATAGATATAGCCAGCACTTACATAATGATTTTAGGTTTATAAAGGTCTTTATATATACTATCTCATGAAAGAAGGAAAGAAAGAAAGAAACAAACAAACAAACAAACAGAAGAAAAGAAAGAAAGAAAAAGGAAGGGAGGAAGAGAAAGGGAGGGAGGAAGAAAGAAAGAAAGGAAGGGAGGGAGGAAAAAAGAAAGAGAAAGAGGGGAAGAGAGAGAGAGAAAGGAAGGAAGGAAGGAAGGAAGGAAGGAAGGAAGGAAGGAAGGAAGGAAGGAAGGAAGGAAGGAAGGAAGGAAGGAGAAAGGCAGAAAGAAAGAGAAAAAAGGAAGAACGAAAGATAAAGAAAGAAGAGAGAGAAGAAAGAGAAAGAGAGTAAGAAAGAAAAGAGAAAGAAAAAAGAAAGAAACAAGCAAACAAACAAAGAACAAAGAACCTCTCTACTTACTGACAGAAATTGGTGAGGAGTGGGGCAGAGTTAGCAAGGGCAAGAAAGGAGAATCTCTTCAGTCTACTTTGAGCTTTTTTCAAGTTAGTTTTTAATTAATTCATCTCAATAGGCCCCACTAGGAGAAGCTGGCTTTTAGCTTTGGAAGGGAAGATGGAGTAGGTCAACTTGACTTTTCAATTGCTGAAGAAAAAAACCTCTGGGGAGACATGAGAAGAGCTTGCAGTCTGTATCATGTCCCTGCCCAAAACTTGCTACAGTGGAATCTTTGGGGAACTTCCTTTTGGATGAAATCTAGGGCTCTCTCTTGGTTGAATTGAATCATCTCATTCCCAATGGAAGAGGCTTTTCACTCAGTACTTCCAAGTATACTTTTTCTGGTTTTGATTTTATTACCAAAGTTGATAAATGGGTTTCTTCACTTACAAAAAAGCTTTTTCTGGACATTAAATCTAAATTTGCATCTCAGTATCCATAGTGCCTGGTTCTATCCTCCCCAAATATCATGAAATCAATTATCCCCACCATACTTCCCTTTCTTCCAGTCATTACAGTTTATTGATGCCCATTTAAATCATGATGCCCAAAGCAGCTCTTCAAATACTTAAACAAAGATAACAGATTTCCTATGAGTCTTCTTTTCTCCCAACTGATTATATCCCAATGAACCTCAAAAACCAAGACATCAAATATCCTCACCATGCTGGTTTCCCTCTCTTCAGTATACTCCTAAGTTTATTAAAATTCTTTTAAATTATACTACCCAAAACTGAACACATCATTCTTAATTGCCACAACAGATTACTGACTTTATATAAAACTTAAAGAAAATTACAAATTAAAGCCACAATTAAGTTACAAATTAAAGCCACAAAAAAAAAATCTCAGAAATTTTCTGAACAATGTCTAACTCTCTACATTTCATCTTCTATTTGTTGAATTGATCTTTTTGTTACCAACTTCACATTTAACTCCACTGATTTTAATCTGATTAGTTTCAACCCAAGATCATCTTGGACTTTAATTTATCCAACTCATTCTAGCTTTGAATCTTGTGACTAATGCATATTAAGTTCTTAATAAATGCTTCCCAGTTTTCCTTTTCTTTTTTTTTATTTTTGAAAGACAATAGGGTTAAATGACTTGCCCAAAGTCATGCAGCTAGGTAAGTATTAAGTGTCTGAGAACAGATTTGAACTCAGGTCCTCCTGACTCCAGGGCCAGTGCTCTATCCACTATATCACCTAACTACCCCAGTTTCCCAGGTTTCTTAAACCCCACACATCCTTTCCACCCCTATTACATACTCTTCAAAGCAGTGAGACTGGACTCCTTACTCTTCCTTGAAGAAGACCCTATGCCTCTCACTTGTGGCTATTTTCTCTGTTCACTCCCCATCCATGCAATGTTCTTCCCCCTCCTCTTTGCCTCCTGACTTCCCTGGTTTTTTTTCAATGTCCCAGTAAGAATCCCACCTACTACAAGAAGCTTTTCCAATCTCTCTTAATTCTAGTGGCTTACTTCTATTGATTAATTCGTACTGTATATAGATTATTTGTATCTAGTTGTTATCCCCTATCCCCATTAGATTGTGAGATCTTTGAGAGCAAAGACTATCTTTTGCCTTTCTTTATATCCCCGGGATTGAGTACATAATATATGCTTGGTCCACTTGTCCACTGGCTACCTGCTTGTTGACATTTTGGCATTTCTTCTGAATATTAGATGAACCTTTATCCAAATCATTGATAAAATAATACTGAATCATTAACAACTAACCCTTGAGTCCAGTCTTGGAACCATTTCTAAAACTAAACTATTTGGATTATTTCTCTATACCTCTCCATCTTTTCTATATGAATGGTATGAGATACTTTATGAAAACTTTGCTCAAATCTAAGCAAATATAGGAGAATTTAGAAGAAGAAAAATAGAACTAACACAGGGAAAGGAGAACAGATGCCAAGAGGACATACTCTCAGTATGAAGCCCCCATTGCCCTGAATCCAAAGCAGTGCACAATGACCTAGCATCTACTAGAAAAGTTGGGCAATGACTTTGTTGTCTGGTCAAAAGCCTCACAATCCTCAGAAGTTTTAAATAAAGAGAACATTGGCACCAACCAGTGACTAAGTTGGAACTAATACAAGGCAATTAATTTTCTAAATTGTCTAGTGAATGAGAAATAAGGAGCAGAGAGCAAAGGCTAGGAGGAGGAGTTAATTATCCTTAACTTGAATGTACAAGACTGAGTTTTACTGTATTAGTGTCTGCAGCATTCTCCTCATTTATCACTTTAGGAGTCCAATAAAAAAAGAAAGAAAAAAGGTTAGTCGTGATTCTCTTGCTCATGAAAGCTATTTTGTAATCACTGCTTCCCTTTCTAGATATTTCTCAACCAGCTCTTTAATTATTCCTTCTAGAATTTTCCCAAAAATTAAAGCCAGGATCGTTGTCTGATATTTTACAAACTCTTTTTTTTCTTTTTTTGAAAAGAGGGACTGGCAACTTGATTGCACTCTTTGTATTTCTAAATTAAATTTCCACATAAAAGAGGAATTTCAGAAAAACAACAAGTAGAAGGAAAGATGGGTATAAAACTGCACCATCATGTAGATGAGTGATGTACTTGGGCTTTGGAAACATCTAGATTCAAATATTTAATTTTTCTGTAGTTCTGTTTTGTCACCTTCAAGTATCATTCCCAAGAAATTATAAATTATATTATCTGAGACTTTAGCATAGCTGTATTCTAGCTCTTTTCTTACAAAACTCTGCCATAAATGATGATATTCTATCCATCAAAGCTCCTTAAAAATCTACAAGCTGTCCAAAAGCATCAGAGAAATTTTTCTTATTTGTGGATCTCTATGAAAAATCCTAAACTGTTTGTCCTCACAATTGCTCAATAAGAAAGCTGAAGACTCTAGTCAGTTAATTAGTGCAAGAAAAGATCTTGATAAACATCCAATGTCCTCTTAGTTCAGGTGAGCACACTAAGTCCCAGAAATATAAATGGAAAAAAAGAGAGGAAGAACTAAATCATCAGAAAAATAGGAAAGAAAAAGGAGATAAAAGCAAAATTTCAAAGGGAAAAAGGAAACAAAACTTCAAAGAGAAAGGAGTAACAAATGAAGAGATCAAGTCTAAGGGGAAGAGAGTTAGCGAGTATAGGGACACTTTATAAAAAGATTAAGCTAAAGTAATTCAAGAGGCAAGTAATTTATTTATAGCAGAAGAGGATGAATATATAACTACTCCCAAAAATCTAATACTACAGTCATATTGAGGAAAATGTAAACCTGGTTCTTATTAATGAATCTAATAATCCAATGAGGCAAAAAAGTAACATATTGGATAAGAAAACAAAATCCTATAATATACTACTTGCAAGACACATGTTTAAAAAAACAAAAACAAACACAAAATAAAGCTAAGATCGGGGGGAAAATATTACTATGAACCAATTGAATCCAAGAAAGTAAGTGTTATAATCATTCTATCAACAAAGCAAAAGCAAATATTTATAAATAAAAAGGGATAAACAGGGAAACTATTAACCTAAAAAAAGCCGTGGACAGCACCAGTATCAGTAACAGATTTATACACTCTCTATACCTTAGCATCCAAATTCATCATAAAGGAAACATTAAATGAGCTACAAGAATACATAGACAGTAACATAATAGTGACAGAAGACTTTTACATCCCTCTTTCAATTTTTGATGTCTAAAAGACAGATAAAAGTAAAAATAAGAACTGAACAAATTGGGGCTGCTAGGTGGCGCAGTGGATAGAGCACTGGCCCTGGAGTCTGGAGTCCCTGAGTTCAAATCCCACCTCAGACACTTAATAATTATCTAGCTGTGTGGCCTTGGGCAAGACACTTAACCCCATTTGCCTTAAAAAAAAACAAACAAACAAACAAAAAAGAAAGAACTGAACAAATTGCTGGAGAAACTAGAACTAAAAAACTATGGTGTCTTCTAAATAAGACTTCAAAATAATATATGTATTTCTCCATACCGCCTAGAACTTTTTAAAAATTTGATTGTACTATGGCACAACGATATTGCAAATAAATGTAAAAAGGCATAATAGTATTTACATATATCATAACACAAACAAAAAAAAACATTGATTCAAAGGATACAAAGACACAAAGTTGCCATCCAAATGCCAAATTAACAATGAACTCCTAAATAACGGATAAGTTAAGGAACAAATAATAGAGTCAATGTTTGAAAGAAAATGATAATGCAGAAACAACATAGAAATCTCTAGGACAAAACTAAAGCAGTATTCAGTGAGGGAAAATAAATCACATCTCCCAGAGGATATATTAAAATAAAAAATAGAGGATTAATGAATTGATTTATCATTTCTCTCAATATTAGATAGTCAACAAATGTGACTAATCATTTGGTTGGTTGGTGTGATCATTTTCGATCCAAAGGACTAGTAGTAGTAGTAGTAGTAGTAGTAGTAGTAGTAGTAGTAGTAGTAGTAGTAGTAGTAGACACAGATCAGCTGGTTATGTGATTATAAGTAAGTCACAACCTCTGTCTGTCTCAGTTTCCTCACTAGCAAAATAAGGATTTAAAAAAAGTACTTCCAGGATTTTTGTGAGAATAAAAATATAAATGTTAACTATTATTATTGTAAATAATTCAAATAAGAAGCCAAGTGATCTTTATGATTGAACCTTTCAAAAGACACTGTTTTTCAATAAGAATATAGTCTTATTAACTCTTTCAATGTTCTCCTTTCTTGTAAAGGTGCCGCCCTGAAGATTGTCAATCTACTGGATCATTTGGGGGTTTCATATGTAAATGTTAAAATGGAAATTTACCTGAACTCAGAGCTTAGAAAAAGATCATACATTTATGCTGATTCTCTTGGAATTTACTATAGCATATAAAATGTGTAGCTAACAGGTATTTTAACTTCCCCTCTGTCAAAGAAATTAAAGTTTTTCATGTCCATACAAAACTACTGTAAAATATAAAACTGGACAATGCCTACTCTATCATTTCTTCCTATTTGTTGAACAAACAGGCTGGAAACAAGTTAGGTTATTTGCCACAATTAAAAGGGTATGAATTTCATTTTCTGCTGTGCCAGTAACTTTTTCCCCTAGGACACTGGACAAATCGTTTAAACTTTGCATTGTCTGTACCTTCATCTGTAATATGGGTCAGTGGAAGAGCATTCTTCTCATATTTTGATACTTATTCTACTTACTAAACACATGGACGGAAAATACATATAAGTCATGTTATTTAAAGCAATCACAAATGTTATAATGTTTTTAAATATTCCTGTTGGAAGCCGTTATTTGTCTCTTATGAACTCAGAACATTTTATAACTTTTATTCTCATTCCTCATAATGTGTGAGGACGTAGAATGCTTTTCAATACAAGGGACCTCCCAAAATGAGAAACTGTATTGTGCAAAATTCCTCCCACAATACAATTTGCACCTCATCTTTGACTTTAGAGCAATATTGGCAAACTATGGAGAATTCCTGTCTTTGTATGTTAAAAATGATTATATTTTGTTTGCCAATCCTAGAATGAAGTTATCTAACAATAGATAAGTCTTAAGGAATTGACAGAAGTTCATAAAGGATAAGTGACTTGCAGAAGGTCACTAACAAAAGTAGCAAGTTTCAGAAGCAGGTTGAGAAAGCAAGTATTCATGAATTCAAGTCTGGTACTCATAGACATGACAATAGATAATTTAATTTAATGTAAACTGGGAGGAACTTTAAAGGTCATCTAGTTACCCCTTTTTATTTTACAGATGAGGAAACATTTCAGAGAGGTTATGTAACTTAAACAGAGTTAAAGGAAGTAAGTAGCAGATCTGTTATTTAAACCCACTGCCATTAAATTATCCCAAGGCAAAACTGGAATTTGAAGGCAAAAGTTAGAACAATAATAGCTCAACAATAATTATTATAGTTTTTAAGGAAGTTTATATAATGTTTTTCTTCATGATCACTATCCCCAAACCTCTTTGAAGGAAAGAATATATCATCTCCATTTAGATAGGATCCTTGGTTTAAGAGCATTTCATACTTAGTAAAATAAGTCACTTCAGATCAATAAACATTTATTAAGTCCTAATAATATTTCACACTCTTTGCTAAATTCTTGGAGATACAAGGAAAAACAAAATAGTTCCTGTCCTCAAGTAGCTCACATTCTCATATAGGAGATAGCAAACAAATAACTGCTTTGGAGGGAAAGCACTACCATTAGGGGAGACAAGGAAAGACTTCTTTATGGAAGGTAAGATTTGAGTTGGATCTTAAAGAAAGTCATTTCATTCATTATTTTATCCTTACAGTAAGCATATGTATCATAGATACATAGAGAATTCAAATAACTTCACAAAAGTAGCAATCAATGTAGGTAGGACCAATTACAGGTATCCTATTCCCTCAGTCCAATGCTTTCTGTAAGTTATAATACCTTGTATTGTGAGGATTCATGGATGCACAAATGACAAAATAAAAATGTGTTGATTTAATTCATATATACAAATGTAAATTAAATGTGTGGAGTTGTGAGGAATAGGATTTTGATTTTTGTGGGGGGGAGCTATATTATTTTTAACATTTAAAAAAGCTACCTTTTGAAGGTAGCTTTTAACACTTCAGAATATGACATAATTTTACAAAGAATTATATGGAAAAGAGAGGTCATCATTCATTTTCAAATAGTAAAACACTACAAAGACATTATGTTCATTTGACTTAGTGCTATAATCCTGATAATTTTTCATAGTACCCTAGGCCCAAATCCCCATTTTACAAGATAAAAGTTGGTTTACCAGTTTATCTAGATCACAAATGACTTAGAGATATTTTATTCTTAATATTTAAATGAGCCCTATTTCTGTTCTTCAGGTTCAAATGAGTAAACCTTACAGGTGTCAATTATGATTATAATTATTATTAAATGTGATTATCATATGATGCTATTATTTTATAGTAAGAAAATTCTCTCTGGGATCTTGTGATTAAGTATATGCAGAATTTATATCAAATGAGTTTCCATAGGATCATCTCTCCACTGACTTTTTTTATCTTTGTCTATTTCTGGTGTGCTTAAGAAACACCTATCTGATAGATACATTTAGTATTAAAAATAGATTTCAGGGAATTCTTGTATAAATGATTGGAAAATCTGATTGACCATCTGCTAAACCACCTATAGCTTGGTAATACAACAATGGCAATGAAGTTCTAAACTTATGCTTCTTAATGGTTCTAAACTGCATTAAGATTTGGGAATATCGGCTAGGTGGCATAGTGGATAAAGCACCGGCCTTGGAGTCAGGAGTACCTTGATTCAAATCTGGTTAATAATTACTTAGCTGTGTGGCCTTGGGCAAGCCACTTAACCCCATTTGCCTAGCAAAAACCTCAAAATAAAGATTTGGGTATATCCTGGGTAGGAGTGAATCCTGGGGGACCCTAAGAATAGTGCAAAAATCAAGATGATATAGACTGATAAAATGCCTGAAAAATAGATCAAATATGGAGTAAGAAACATTTAAATAACTAGAAATAACAAAAATAATTAATGATCATATAGTATCAAAAGCTTTGCAAAAGCATTCTATGTACATATATATATATATATAATATACACAAATCATATAATTTCTTATGAATTTCCCAATCTTTTAGATAGGTTCTATAGATATTATTATTATACCCATCTTACAGATGAAGAAATTGAGACTGAGAGTAAGGAATCATAACCAAAATCATGTAAGTAAGAATTAAAGTAAGGATTTGAATCCAGCTTTGCCTGGCACAAAATCTAGCATCCTTTTCACTATACTGTGAACAAATAGTAGAAAACAAAATAACAGGACAAGACATTTATTTGATTCAATTAAATTTCTTCAAGGAAGTGTTACAGGATGCAATTTTAAATTTATGGTAAGTTATAGAGGCAAAAACACTCCCTACCTGTTACCTGACCACCCACATACCCACATACCTACAGTCCTATGAAAATGCCTGCAAACTTTTGTCATTGTGCTTCAAATATCCATTGTTTAAATTACAAAATTGAATAATATCCTATAAAATCACTTGCTCAATTCTTGCTGTAAAATTCAGATAGAAAATGAATTATATGTAATATGTCAACAGTATATTAGAAGAATAACTGATGGTTTCAATAATAGCAGCTCTCAATTGAAGGTCCTTAGTGAAAGAGGACAGCTCAGGTGTGAAACATCTAATTCATAGGAAACAAAGAGACTACATTTGACTCTTTATTGCCCTTAATGAGCCAATGAAACTTAGCACTGACAACATTGAAGACTGAACAAAGGGTCTCCCTAGGAAGTATAACTGAAATTGTTCATTTTAAAGTACCTTGTGTCACTATGCCCTGGACTCACACTAAAAAAACTTGCATTACACTACACTCTCTTAATTTTTTGAGAGCCTCAAAGTCCAAACATATTAAGCTTCAGACTCTACAGTGTACCCACTGTATTCATTACAGAAACCAAGGGCAAAGTCACACCCTAGAGAAAATGGGTGGTGAAGAAGGAATAAAAGAGAAAAAATCAAGCCAGCATACAATCCAAAGTCTGTTGTATAGACCATAAAGATTTTTTTTTAAATCAAAACCAGGGAATCACTACAGTAATGCTACGTGGAAAATGTATCATTTAAAATGAGCCTTGAAAGGAATGTAGTGTTGGTAAAGAAAAGGTGTTGAATGAGGCACGATGGAGAAAGATTGCAGGATGGTACCACAAAGAGACGATGAGTTTGTAGGCAAAGACCCTGTATTCAAATCCTGACTCTGCCATTTACTGTGTATATCACCAGGATCATATTATTCCATGTCTTTCAGTATTATTTTCCTCACCTGTACAATAAGTTGGTTTGACCTCCCTCTCCTCTCTAAGTCATTCTTCCTCTACACTTAATACATCTCATTGTACATATTCATCCCAGTCCTTTATTCAAAAGTTCTCTTTAATTATCCTCTGAACTATGATCTCCTAAAAATCTGTTAGGTTTATGCCCTGAATTTTTTTTTACTCTGTGTCTTCATCAATATAAAATATTCATCTCAGTATTTCATGAGCATTTTCAGCAAAACATTGATGTTTATATTTGTTATTTAGAGTCGCATGAATTTATTTTATTTTAGGATCATTAGAAATGCAAGTTAATATCAATCCTAAGAAGGAAATTACTCACAAATGTGATGGGAAGATTTGTTGCAATGATTAACTTTTAATATAATTTTTAAACCAGAAATTCAGGTCTAAAATCCTAACTAATTTGGAAGCCACCTCCCCCCCATAATACTTCAGATTCATAAAAGAAAATGAGCTACAGTGACAAAACTTAGTAATTCCATTAGAAGCACATGCAATTTCTTCCCAGATCTATTCTGTATTAAAGAACACTCTGCCCATGGAGCAGTTTGAAAGATCAAATGAACAACATGAAAAAACAGAGCTTAAATATAAATCTGTCATCAATGTTTATTTCAGGTAAATTTTCTTCTTGCCAGAGATGAGTTTATACTGTGAATCTGAGCAGTTAGTTTGAATAAAATGAATTCTGTTTTCTGGAGCAAATGAAAATCACTTCTACCAAATTTCCCACAAAGCATTTGTGCATATGGAGATAGTAACAACTGTAAATGGGATATAAAAAAAAGAAGCAAATTATATGAGACTTCTGGTTTTTAGCTTCTCTATTGGGCTCTTCTATGAAAGAGAAATTACTTATTCATCACATTATGCTAGAGTTGCCACACTTAATCTAATCAGTATCTAATAAAAATGTGATCCTGGGCTGTTACAAAATTTTTCCACCCTCTACTCCCTGCACCCCCTCCAACTTTCATCCATCTACTGAAATTTTTCTGCTTAGGAGTCCTTTTCCTCAATAAGGCATATTGTGACCAATGGTTTATGCTTTCTTAAAGACAATTTATGAATGTCTCCTTTCATTTTGCCTTTAGATAGACACCATTTAATGTAATTCAAGCACAATTACTGCAAGTGTTATGAGAAACTGGACCTCAGTGTCTATAAAGCAGTTCTGTATGATTGGGGGTTTTTTAACTGCTTCAAAACCCCTGCCTTGGATTTGTGAATTTCAATTTTTGTTTTTGTTTTTTACAGCCATTAAAATGAGTATTTTTAAATCATATTTTATTTTCCTTAATTACATGTAAAAACCATTTTAAACACTTGAACTTTTTAAAGTTTTGAGTTCCAAATTCTATCCCTATCTCCCTCATCTCCCCCATTTCTGATATGGTAAGCAATCTGTTACAGGTTATACATATGCAATCATGTAAAACATTTCCGTATTAATCATTTTGTACAAAAAAAAGAAAAAAGGAAGGAAGCTTTAATTTGTATTCATATGACATTTCTTTCTCTGAAAGTGGATAGTATTTTTCAACATGAGTCTTTTGGGATTGACTTGGATCACTGTATTGCAAAAAATAGTGAAGTCTATTAATAAGTGTCTAATTATTACTGAGTTATTAACAAATCTATCACTAATAGCACAGTTGTTCATCATGCAATATTTCTGTCACTATATATGATGTCTCCTAGTCTATTCACTTCACTTTGTATCAATTCATGTAAGTCTTTTCAGTTTTTCCTAAAATCACTCTATTCATCATTTCTTATAGCACAGTAGTATTCCATAACAAACATATAGACCATTATGAACCAAACATTGTGCTAAGCATTTGATAAATATTCAATTGAACCTCATAACAACCAGGGAAGGTTTATAGTTGAGGAAACTGATGCCAGTCATTTAGCCTCTCAGAGCCTCAGCTTTCTCAACCGGAAAGAGGGGACAGAGATACCAGTAGGACTTCCCCACAAGGTTATTGAAAGGATTGATTTTGAGATAATGAATGTAAAAGGTTTTACACCATTTAGAACACTACAAATGTCATCTATCATCTTCAGCCTAACCATCATCATCATCATCCTAATCTATTCATTTATTCTCTTTGCAGGCAGGCCAGTAATGATTGTAGTTGAATACATGGAGAATGGATCCCTGGACTCCTTTCTTCGGGTGAGGTGTCATTTTTCCAGTGATATTTAAAGAAGCTATTCTGAGTTAGGGTTTTAGATCATTTATTATAAATTAATTTTTATATAATATTATTCATGGAATTTTTAGTGAAGTATAGCAGCATTTTCCCTAGAGTGAATTTCTTAGGTACAGTGATACATTAGAGCATAACTAGAAGGGATGAGGAGGGTGAAAGATTTGAACTTGATAATGTAATTGATTTCTCATATAAGTATAGTTACCATATTCAGTAATATATTATGAAGAGAGAGATGAATTGAAACCCCACTTCTATTCCTTATACATACTACTCACTTGGCTTAATCACTTTTAAAGTACTTTTCTATCAGATTTTGCTTGGAGAAATCTAGCACTAGTCTGATAATTGATGTCTAATCGATTATGGCTTGTAGTCATAATATGAATTAGAAATGGATCACTTTTGCCTTTGTTCCCCCACCCTCACAAGGTCTTTGTATGATTAGCAAGTAAGGGAAGCAAGAACAAATGAGAAAATGTAAGGAAAAAGTCATTTTGGGGGAATAAATTTAAGGAGCACACTTATAAGTTTGCTCTTCAAATATCTAAAAGTGTTAATCTCAAAAGTGGAACTGATCAAGAAACTTAATAATTCATTTAGTGCTATAAAATAAAAGATATGAGACAATACCAGGAATCTGTAGTTTGAGGTATCATCATCCTTTAGCATTAATGAGTCTACCATTTATTTATTGGTGGGGGAGATCTATTATGGTAAATACCCCAGAGAAGTCAAGTGTGTATTGTGGAGGGGTGGAGGGGTGGAGGCAAGAGGGCGGGAAATTGATTTGTTTTTGTCTTTTGTGACTGAGCACATTCAAAGGTAAATTACTTAAATTCATAACATTACTTAATTACTGAGAATAAATGGAATGCTTAAATTACTTAAATTCATAATATTCTTCACTCATTCTATTGCAATGGTTCTTAAACTTTTGTGTGTCATGGGCAGTTTAAGCTGTCTGGTGAAGTCTTATAGACTTCCTCAAAATAGTATAGGTTTTTTTTTAAATCATAATTGAAAGAAATGTTAACTTTCAATAGCGATTAAAAAATAAAAATATTTTGTTTGTTTTTCCCTTCCAAGTTTCCTTCTACCCAATCTATCCATAGATACCTTAGGACTCTTGGACCCCAGTTTACAAATCCCTGTTACTTAGGGTCCTTGATATATTTCACTGTCTTATTTAAAAGGCAGGTTTCTTTTTTCCACTTGAGACTTCAAATATTAATTTTCTTCTTTTCTTTTGGATAAAAGGTATTCACCAATCCCATTTTTGGATCCTTTATTTATATAATCACACTACTAGAGTGCTCATCTCATCTTTCTCTCTTGATTCTCAATTTCATTTATTTTTTTCCCCATGGTGTCATGCCTTTCTTCTCTTCCATCCTGCCATCATTATTAGCAGCAATGATTTATATTTACAGTGTGATTGGTATTGATATCCAGTTTCAATACTATAGACTGAATTCAGCAAAATTGTGGGGTTATTATAAAGCAATACTATTCATACTACATATTCACTACCAAGTGTCCTCTTTTAGGCAAAATGAAATTCATGGATATTTGAAGAAAAAATCTGCTCATCATTTTCATTCTTTCCCCTCTCCCCCTCTCGCTCTTCCTCTCCTTCTCTCCCTATATCCTCCCTCTATTCCTCTCTCCCCTCCTCTCTCTTTCTCTCTCAGTAGCCATTTTGGGAGTATGTTAATTTTAGACTTACTCTTCATTTGTACTGCAAGAAGGGTTACTATCTTAAGCTAATTTGAGTGTTCCCTTTAATATTTGAAGCAATTACAAGTTTTCTCTTTCTGGTATGTTTATTCAAAACAGTAGTTTGGGTATTCAAAATAGTAGTTTGGGTTTAGATATGTATCTGAATAACTCCTTCTAGAATGATGCTTTGAATAAGCTTTTCTATCAGCTGTATTTGGAAGCAGGCTATGAAGATAAATAGTAAACCAGACACAAAACTCAAATTGATGCTAGAAATAAGAGCAAGGAATGCCAAGAAGCACACTAAAAGATAATCAGTTGCTTCAGCTATCTTTCATCTGACAAAAATCACATGTTATCTAAATTATGCTTTTATTTATACTTATTAATATTTTCAAATAATATTTAACTTACAAATCTCAGTGAGTGAATGGAGAACTAGGCCATCCATATTGATACATCTAATCACTTTTACTTTAAATTTGTGGAAAGAATGCTGAATTTGGATATTAGAAGAACTGAACTTATTCCAGCATTTTTAACCATAATGATGGATAATTTAGCACCTTAGACTAGCCACTGCACTTCCCTAGGCCTCAGTTTCTTCATCTATTAAAAAAACAAAAAGGTCATACTAAATGACCTTTGAGGTCCTTTCCCATCATAAACAAATGATTCTATGAACTATTATCTCTGATTCTAATTCTGTCTCTCCTTTATAGCGTGCTTGACTTTGGTCAAGTCACCTTATGCCTCAGCTTCCTCAACCATAAAATGAGAGGATTGAATTGAGAGTTCTACAGTCCATTTCAGATATAATTCTCTAAATTTTTTTATCTTAAAAAAGTGAAAAATAATTCTAGGAAGGTTTCCTTTTTTAAGAACTAGAATCCTACTTTACAATAATAATCGGTTCTATCCCAGAAACTCAAAGAATTTTATAAAGTTTTGCTCAATAAGCTTACTCAACATTCATGCCTGGAAGGAAAAAACAAAACTCACATATATGACAAATTCCTGAAATCTATATTTAAAAGATGGTAGAGATTCCAGAGAGATTTCCTTGTCAAGATTCATTCCTTTTAACAAGTTTAGCAATGTGGAGTCCTGTGTTTGGACTTGACAATTTTTTTTTTTTGCTGAAGTGCTAACTCATACTTCCTTCTTTAATAATGGAAACTATACTAATTGAATCATGGCTAGTTATGTACTTGAGCTTGGACTTAGTTATTTATTCCAGAGTTACAAAGCAGAAAATGGAGTGAAAAGCAAAAACACCAATGACTGGGATACCTAATGTGAAGGTTTCTTATACAAATAGAAACACTCTCCTCTTAAAGAAAGGTGAAGGAGGGGCAACTAGGTGGTGCAGTGGATAGAACACCAGGCCCTGGAGTCAGGAGGGCCTCAGACACTTAACAATTACCTGGCTGTGTTGCTTTGGGCAAGTCACTTAATCCTATTGAGTGGGAAAAAAAAAGAAAGTTGAAGGTCTGTGGAAAAATAGGGCATCATAGAACTCATATGGCCTCAGAAAATTATGCTATAAAATCCCAGATAGAGCAGAGTACAAACAATGTGACTCTATAGTGGAGTAATTTCTGATTCTAGTGTAATTGTTCTTGATCCAACCAGGTCCAGAGCTGAAGTACAAGGAATAAATCACAATGGAGAGGAGAAAACTTGAATTTCATCCATAACTAGTATTGCCAGTAGGTGTATGGTTCAGGTGAAGGGTGGGGAGTGGAAGATCAGTTCTCAGAATGGGAATCTCAATTTTAGGGTACTACTAAAAGTCTAAATAAAACCCTAGGAAATATAGGCTCATGAATTTATAGATTGATATTAAAAAAGAACTCTGAGACTTTCTGGTCTAATAGTCTCATTTTACAGATAAAGAAACTAAGAAATAGAATGCGACTTAGCCAAGGTAGTAAGTGACAGGGACAGGTTCACCATAATGATGAATAATTTGACTCTTAAGCAATGCTGAGCGATTTCCCCTTTAAAACGCATTCCAACCTAGAAGCATCTAGAGTGCAGAGCAATGGTGCCAAACAAGTAGAAATGGAGACCACTAAACTATAATACATATATGTATATATATGTGTGTGTGTGTGTGTGTGTGTGTGTGTAGACATAAATATATGTGAGTATATATACATATATACATAGTAATACAGAAAAACAGTTTTGTTACATTTTTACTTTGCTAAATATTTCCCAATTACATTTGAATCTATTACTTGCCTGTTCTTCGGAGTGTTGTGGGAAGAATACAGTAAACAAGTTATGCATTTCTCTTACCCATGGATTTTCATCTTCCCAGATGTAGGAGTACTAGATTTGAAATCAGGAAGACTTGAGTTTGAGCCTTTTCAATCCCAGTTTTCTCACCTGTAAAATCGTGGTAGTAATGGTTTATCCTTCATTTTTGAAAAAGACCAATGATGTCTTGACTTGTTCATGAATTAGAATTAAGTGAGACTGAGCTGTGCAAAGTCATCAGGCTCACTCTTTCCTCCAGAATAATGAGTCCAGTAGTAAGACAAAAGACAAAATGATTGGCAATGGTCCAGCATCATAATAATCAAACTATCAATGGATGATATTTGAGAGCAAGAAAAGAATGTAAAATAGTGATAGCAAATGCAACTACTTGACAGGGTTTTTGTATGGATAAAAGTAGGCAATACATGTAAAATACTTTATTCACCTTAAAGAGCTATATAAATGTTAACTGTTATTATTAAGGTAATACTCTGTGTCTTGAGTGATGTACTTTATCTCTGGGAAAGATGAAAACTCATGGGCAAGGCAAGACTGAGTAAGGAATTGGGTGTTTTCTATCAGGTATTATTAAGACTAGCCTATATTCAACAATATGTTAGCCTGAGTACTTATGTGGAAGCTAAAGACTTTTTCCTTTTTTCAATAGAAACCCAGAAAATGAGCCAAGGAAAACCCTGAGCAGGAATCAAAGAGAATGATGTATGGAATAAGCTCAAACAATACTGAACTCAATACAAATACCATTTTTCTAAATTGCTCTTTAGGGATTAAATAATAGTTTCTGTCTATTTACAAGAAAGAAGAACCTATTCAATCAATTGGTGCACATCTATTAAGTGTTTATTATATATCAGGCACTGGACAGAGAAGTGGGGGAGTACGTAAGGTGAAAGTTGGGAGAGAGAGAGAGAGAGAGAGAGAGAGAGAGAGAGAGAGAGAGAGAGAGAGAGAGAGAGAGAGAGAGACTCTATTATCAAGGCATTTACATTCTAATGATAAAACAACCCATTCATAAGCAGGTATATGGAAGAGCCAGGCAGTATAAATAGAAGGTGAGCTTAGAGAGGTAGGTATTAGAAGCTGGGAGATGAGAGACAGAAGGAAAGGGTTGGGGAAAGGTAGGTGTTATTTGAATTGAGACTTAGAGGACCCTAAGAATTCTAAGAGGTAGAAGTAAGAAAGAAGGGAAAGCATTCCAGGGGATAGCAGCCAGTTCAAAGACACAGAGATGGAAGATGCAGCAGCAAGGAGTCCAAGATGACTGAACCTTAGAATATATAGAGGAGGAATAATGCATAGGAAAGAACCAAATTTGGAAGTGCTTTAAATGTCAAACAGAAGAATTTATATTTGATCTTACACTTAATAAGGAGCCTCTGGAGATTATACAGGGAAGGAGTTGGTATCAAAATCAGACTTGGGCTATAAGAAAAGTATCTTGGTGGCTTAGTAGAAGACATATTCAAAATGGAAAGGACTTGAGGTAGAGAAATCAACTTGAAAACTACTGCAAAAATTTAGGTATAGTTCATTCTAGGCATTCTTTTACTTAAGGTTAAAAAGATTGAAAATTCCTTTTAATGTACACATTTATCTTTTTTTTTTTTGCAAGGCAATGGGGTTAAGTGGCTTGCCTAAGGCCAAACAGCTAGGTAATTATTAAGTGTCTGAGGCCAGATTTGAACTCAGGTGCTCCTGACTCCAGGGCCAATGCTCTATCCACTGCGCCACCTAGACACCTCATACCCATTTATCTTAAAAGAATAGTGGTAAAAAACTTACACAAAATTATGTCTATTACCTGGTTCTACAGCTTTTTAACTTTCATAAATCCCCTGTTATTGAAGATTTTGGTGATATCCAATCGAGTATACACAAAAACATATCTGAATAAAAAGCATTATGATTCAGTAAACCAACCAATAGACTGGTAGTTTATTATAGTTGTATATAGATTCCCTCACCTTTTCTAATGACAAGAACTCCTTTAAAATAAGGGAAGACCTTTGCTTTCATCCTCCACAAGTTTCCTCACGAGGATTTCTCTACCACAAGAAAATCACCAGTCAGAATTTTAAAAAATTAGTATGCCTCATACTGCTTGTAGCAATAATTACAAATGCAAAGACATATATAAACTGCAAGCAATCATGAAATCTCTTACTATTTTACGAATTAAAGGTGAATGTATTTTTCCACAAAATTGTAAATTAAATTCTCTTTTTCAGCTATTTAGCCTTCAACTCTAGAAAGGTCTTTTAAACTTCATTAACTCTTTTTAGGAACATGAGTTACCAAAGGAGAGATCTACTTCAACTGTGACTTTGGAAAAGCCTAAGAGAAAACTCTATGCTCTTGGTTCATACATATAAACAGCAGTTAATGCATTTTTACAAGCTTTGCAATGTTGACATAAGCCCTACAAAGAGAAAAGTTAGCAGCAAGCACAAAAAAAAATAATTACAAAAGAAAATCTTCACAGTAAAATATCCTCAAAATATTCCAAAGGACTCCAAATGCTTACAACTTATCTTATTTTACAGACATGTTTAATTTCTTAATTTGTTCTCCTTAATATCTTTCACCAACAAATATCTTGACTGAAATACAAAAGAACCAAGTTTTAGTAGTAAGGACTTAGCACAATATTCTTAAGAGGTTTTACATTGATCTTTATAATTTTTCTATGAAGTCATTCCACAAAAGATACAATATACTCATATTGCAAAATCAAAAAAAAGGGTTTTGTACCATCCACTTGATTCCCAAAGCTAATTTTACATTTGTATAGTTAAGAATTGATTACATATTAATTTGCTAACAAATGTATCAATGTAAAATTATTTGTAAAACTATAATAGATCTATTTATTTTCAGTAAGAGCTAGACAGGGATTAGATGTGATTTCAGTTATATAAGAAATTCTTTCTAACAACACATATCTGCATTAATTTCAGTAAGTCATTTCAAAAAATATTGTTGCTCCAAAAAAAGATTGTTGTGGTTGCTATTTCTCATTCAGTCAGTCATGTTCAACTCTTTGTAAGCCTGTAGATTCTCCTTGTGCTTTTCTTGGCAAAGATATTGGAGTGGTTTGCCATGTCCTTCTCAAAAAAATGGATATGAAGTAATGCTTTTAGAAGTTGGATTATAATTGGATTCATTTGCTTGATTAAAAACAGTTACATTTTATGAATGTGAAGTTACAACTCTTAAAAGCATATCATTATATTGGTTTAATCTTTTTTTAAAGCACGATACATCATGGATGAAGCCACAAAGTGACTTTATATTATGACTCTTCTACTCAGTCTTTTCTTTCTCCTTGCTAAATTTAAATTGTTTTAATTTTCATCAAAAAATCTTGTTTGGTATACCTCAGAAACTATGAGTTTTAAATAATGTATAAGTACCTAACAGTGTTTCAAAGGCAGTATGAGTCCTTTGAAGATTTTTCTTGAACAAATTCAAATGAAAAGCACAAATTAATTTAAAAAATTAAAGAAATCTTTTAAATATTTATAACCACAAATTACAAATCTGGTAAAGATGGCATATGCCTTATGTTAGTTATATTTTATTAATGAGCACTCTATTTATTAGACACGATTTTTTCTTGTAAATTGTGCATGCATGTGTTTATATTTTCCTCTGATACAAGGATGACCTCAATCTACATTCCATTTATTTCAGATTTAGCAGCAGAAAAATCAATGAAGGGACATTTATCTATCAAAATATGTTCTTAAATCACCCAATGAGTAACTTTGTGTATTCATTCATTAAAAAAATCTGTTAAAAGGTTTCTATGTGCTTTGCACTATGCCAAGTATCGAGTGTACAAAAATGAAAATTTAGCTATGAATTTTTCTCAAAGAGAAACATATTCATAATTTTAAAGTAAAATTTTCTATACCATATCTATTTAGTGTCAAAGATAGTACTTTGTTTTTCAGTTAAATTTTACATACTTAGGAAGTATCCAATTTACAAATAGGTTGCAATTTGGAATACATTTTCACATGGAAAAAGTGGAGGATAAATTTTTATTCTGATCTACATGATAAAGGTGCACTGTATCTGTTCTATGTGATATAAGACAGAGGTATAATAATAGCAAAAACAACAGCAATAATGACTAATATTTATATAACTATTCTTACAACAATATAGATGAGGAAATTGAGAGGTGACTTGACCAAGGTCACATAGTTGCAAAGTATTTGAGGCAGGATTCATACTCTCATCATTCTTATTCTAAGTTCAATATTCTATCCACTGTACTATCTAGTTGCCTAGGTGATGATAATTTCTTTACTCATTCCAAGAATTATACTTTTTTCCCTATCTCTATCTGCTCACCTGCTTCTCATGGAATTTTCCTGAGACCACCAAGGCACCTAACAGTCTCTAGAAAAATATTATAGCTTATGTGCCACCAACCTTTAGTATATAGGATAAGAATAAGAACTCCAGGCTTAAAATCAGAAAAAAACTGAGTTCCAATTAGTGACAGATACTTCCTCTCTCTGGGCAAGTTGCTTAATATCTATTTGCCTCAATTTCCTCACCTGTATAATGAGATAATAATAGAGTCTTTCACTGACATATAGTTATTGCTAAATAAACATTATCTATTTTATTATTATTATTATTATTATTATTATTATTATTATTATTATGTTTGGATTCTAACATCACAGTTCCTGATGTGCTACAAGAAGAAATAGTACTCAAGAAAACAGCAAGTAGGAAAAGCAACTCATATATCTTGTGCAGAGTAGATCTAAGTTAGAGGTAAAGCAATATGATAGCATTAAGGGATCAATTCTCAAGATACTTTAAAAAAGAAAAGATGCCAACCTGGGGGAGCAGTGATTTTAGCTATATGCACTATTTGAGAGAATATTTTTTTAAGATTTTTCAAGGCAATGGGGTTAAGTGGCTCGCCCAAGGCCACACGGCTAGGTAATTATTAAGTATCTGAGGTCGAATTTGAACCCAAGTACTCCTGACTCCAAGGCCGGTGCTCTATTCACTGTGCCACTTAGCCGCCTATTGAAGAGAATATTAACATTAACTTGATCTTAGATCCTTCTAAGTTTAAAAGATGTGTGAATGTCCAATGGTTTCTTAACTCTACTAAATAGAGTTAAAAAAAACTACACATTTTTTAATCCAAATGAGCTAGGGAAATTTCATGTGATGTACAATTGAATAGATTTAGAAATGCTTGTCTAAAAGGACCCAAAGAATATTATTTAATGAATCTATATCAATTGAAAGGAGGAGAGAGGGAACTGGGAGGGAATGTCCCATGTTACTAAACATAGCCCAGTTCTAGTTTCTCTTTTTATCATCAACTTGGATTAGGACACAAAATCCATGGTGATTAAATTTGCCAGTAGCACAAAGGGATGGTGTTGCTCAGTTAGTTCAGTCATGTCTGACTCTGCCTGGAAACTGTTTAGGATTTTCTTGGCAAAGAAAATGGAGTAGTTTGCCATTTCCATCTCTAGCTCATTTTACAAATGAAAAAAATTAGTTAATCTTCAGTCAGGATAGCTAATACAATGGATGACAGAGTCCCAAAAAAAATATCTCAGTAGGCTAAAACTGCAGACTAATAATGCTAACTAGATGAAATTTATAAAGGTAAATATAAAGTCTTGCACTTGGTTCATAAAATTTCCTGGATAAGTACAAGTTGGAAAAAACATTTCTAAAATGTAGCTTATATGAAAAAATATCTGGGAGTTTTGCAAACTACAAATCAGTGTGAATCAACAATCAGAAGAGTTAATGAGATCTTAGACTGGATTAATTAAACTATAATTGTTGTTTGTCCTTTATTTTTGAAGAGGATCAATGACATTCCAGCAAGGTATTTTCATCTATGACTGCTCAGTTCAATATAAGTTTGGAAGACTCTACCATAGGTCAGGTACAAGTAGTCTTTAAGAACATTTGGGATAGAGATGTTTCTCACTTTACATAGTTCATAGTTACTTTGTGTTACTGCAGTCCTGCTTTGTTCATAGCATTGACTGCTTTTTTGAGGTGGTTATATCACATTGGGCAGCCCTAAGGCAGTGTCTCCTTGTCTCACAATACATGCTAAAGTTCTTCTGAAAGACTTGAGAATATCCTTGTACCACTTCTTCTAACCACCATATAGCACTGACCTTGTTTGAATTTCCCATAAAATAGTTTTTTAGATTGGGCATTTGACATTTGAGCTCAGTAACCAACCCATTTGAGTTGCACTCTCTGCAAAATGTTTGACAATTCAGCTTAAGAGAAGACTTGTCCAGTACCTTATCTTGCCAGGTAATCTTCAGGATCTTCCTGAAACAATTCTAGTGGAAGAGGTTCAGTCTTCCATAGCTAAAACTTTGCAGGTTTTACAGGCATGCCACAATGAAGTCAAGACAAATTGCGGCCTGCAGCCTGGAAAGCCGATATGCAATAGAGGATAAATAATTCTCTAATACCCATGCTCATTTTGACAAAGGTCCTCCACCAGTTAGCAGCATACCATGCATATGTGAATTTTTTGGTCAGAATTTTGAATGCTATGGATAAGTTCACTTACCTTCACTTATCTTCATTTACCATCACAAGATTGACAGAGATGATAAATTGATAATTGCATTGCCAGAGCTAACTTAGCATTTGAGAAGCTTCAAAAGAAAGTATGGAAGAGCAGAAGTATTAGGTTGCAATCAAAATATAAATCCAGAAAAAGGGAGGTGATAGACATACCAAAAAAAAAAAAACATTTCAATCAAACTTTATCTGGAAATATCTCCAGATATTGGAATTATACTGGAAGATACATAGTTAAGTTGGAGTAAAAGTGACTAGTATATTATTAGGGGAAGAACAATCATGCCATATAAGGATTAGTTGAAATGAATTGATTATGTTTAGATTAGTCAAGAAAGGACTTAGAACATGATACCAAATATTTTAAAAGCTACATTGTGGAAGAGGAATTAGATTTTCATTCTATCTTCTCCGGTGAGATCTCTGGAGAACTTAGCTTGTCTAACTGTGTTTGCAACTCAAATATATTACTCAGAGTCGAAGCATTTCCATTCCTTTAAAAAACTTATTTTGTAAACCCACAACTGCTTTTTTCATATTAAAGATTTCTCAAGGTTCTGAGGGAATGTTCCATTCCTGCACCATTTAAAGAAATCTCTTATCTTAAATACTTTATGCACTAGAATAAGGTCAATATGCTCTCCCCACCCCCCATCATCCAAGGTGTTCATCTCCCACTCATGATAGCAACCTCCCACTTTGGATTCCACTCTCTCAAATTGTCTTTCAATCTGGAGCCTCCATCCAGAACAGCTGGTTTGGATTATTCAAATTAACTTGATACTGCTTTCAGAAATAACTGGAAAAGGAGAAAAAAGGGCAAAGCTCACTGCTCTGGGAAGGTCCCAGCCCTAAGGGATGGGGGGATTTTTAGCTCTCCACACACTACCACACTAGCAATTTCCAGATCTTGTCTTATCCTCTCCAAACTCCAGATCCTTTTTAATCTTTATATCCCAAGGACTATAATAATTTGTAGCATATAGTAAGTACTTAACAAACATTTGCTGAATTGATTATCAAAAAGCTCTATGGTTAGCACTATTTTTATAACTGAAGCTACACTTATTGCTATTTTTCACTCATCATTTCTTTCATATATTTCTAATAGTCAATATATTTTTCCACAATGAATATTTCAGGAATAACTCTCAACTCTCATTAAATATCTTTGACATCTTGTTCCTTTAGAAAAGAAAAAGTGGGTTGCCATGGCATATGAATATATTTATAAGAATATATTAGTGAGTGGTAAAGATTGGTATTTATTCCCTAGGCATAATCCCAGAATCCTGGCATTGACTCAAGGATCCCTAAAGTCAACCTAAGGTACAGACTTATGAGCAGGCAAAAGCAGGTACTGGAAAACAACCAGTCAGGGAGAGAGCCAGGCTATCACAATGCTTTTGTGACTTGACAGCCAGCTTAGATATGTGGTGAGATGCACTCTGGGGTTTATTTCCAGTTCTGTGGCTTTGGGATACAGCAATCATTATTATGTATAGCTTTCAAACACAGCCTTCTAATCAAGACACCCCCCATCTGACAGTTAGAGGTTAAGCTCTTAGAGACAGAGTCTGACTCTGCTGCAAGGCTGAGAAGAGAGAAAAGATAGAAGAATGAAGACAAACAAAATTCTGAGCCAAAGAGGCGCAAGATGAATTGTGTAAACATGCTGGTGGCACTTACTCTTTCTCACAAATTTGCCTTTCTGGGAAGAAACCTTATGACATTAAAGAAAATTTATAATTTTCTTCTGATTAATCTTCAGTAGAAAGATCTAAAAAATTAAATATCAGAGTTCTCACATTTTTTTCCTTTTCTTCATAAACAATTCAATTCAATTTGAATTAATATTTAATACTGATGCTGTCCATGAGATTATATTGGTTACCAGGCTTTGGGTGCCACATTAAAGCAAACAAAATGGAAAAATTCATCCCCTATCTCTGCAGATGGGCTCACAATCTGGTCTGCACAAATGGCAGAGCAAAATCAGATAATCTATAGTTATAAGATCTAAATGTGGACTGCTATCCTCTATAGCTAAATTAGAGGAGGTTTCATTACTATCCTAAATAGATTCTAAACAAGAAAGGATGGAACTATTCTCAAGATGTCTAACATTGCCTCATCTATTCAAATATAGTCAGAATTAGATGAAAATGCAATTGGGAAATATTTTTTAAAACAAATAAAGTTACAGTAAAACATAGATAATGGTGTGACCTTCAGGGATCCTTAAGTAAGATTTAGTTTATTTACTTAAGTTTAAATCACTAATCCAATCAACCCACCTTCCATTTTGAATATGAAAGAACAAGACCTAGACAAGTCAAACAGATAAATATTAACAGATCCAGGATTCAGATAGAGGTCCTCTTGTTAATGGGTGCCTAGAATGGAGTTAGGGTTTGTGTGGTAAAGAATTCATAGAATCATCTGACCCCAGAGTACAAGGGTAAAAAAAAAAATTATTAAAAGTCATAGCAGGGGGTGACTAGGTGGAACAGTGGATATAGCACCAGCCCTGGAGTCAGAAGTACATGAGTTCAAATCCATCCTCAGACACTTAATAATTACCTAGATGTGTGGCCTTGGGCAAGCCACTTAACCCCATTTGCCTTGCAAAAACATAAAATAAAAGTTATAGCAAATAAATAGACAAATAATAAAGTTAGACAGTTAAATATCTTATAAAGGGTGAAGAATTCTTTAATAGAGATAGCTATGTGGAGGAGAATTCACAGCAATAAACAAATTAGCGTGCTGCCTGTCAAGGGCCAGAAGCTCCTTCTGGGGTGAGAGGAATGAGACAGGGTTTAAGGAGTGATTAATGCCTGGTGTATGAAGGGTTAACACCTGGTGTAAGGAAACATCTATTATGCATGAGCAGCTGGCCTTCCCCACTGGCCAGTGTTTGGGATCAAGGTCAGGCATATGATAAATCCAGAGTGATTAGGATTCACAAGAGCATGGAGATACATAGGGGGTGTCTATTGCCAGAAATGGAGATTTACAAATGTCAATACAGAAGGAGAAAATCACTTTAACAGTACAGAAAAAAATTACAAATTTTGTTTTCAATATAAAAGAAAAGTACACTATTTCTCTGTGCCCAGAGCTCTCCTGCTTCACTCTGACAGCCAATCCAGTTCTCTTTCCATTGTTCCTTACTGAATTCCCCAAAAGAAGTGCCCCAGAGGTATTCTGGAATCAGTTTGAACTGGCCTGCTAGGAGCCCCATTATTAACTTTAACTGACCATTTATATTTCAGAAACACAGAATTTAATTTATTATTTTTCTGACAGCTATGAGACACATCTGAAACAGCACTAGCTCTGGAATCACCAAATCTGAGTTCAAATCCAGTCTCAGACACTTAGTAGATATTGTGTCCCTCAACAAGTCACTTAACCTTGTTTGCCTCAGTCTTCTTATCTGTAAAATGATCTGGAGAAGAAAATAGCAAACCACTCCAGTATCTTTGTCTAAAAATTTCAAATGAAGGTCACAAAGCATCTGAAAATACTAAGCAAGAGTCAAAAAATCCAAAAACTATTAATAATGCAGATTAAACTTAAAAGGTCCACTTCCCCACCTTGTTATACATTTGCCAGAAAAACTTTGTACTGCCATATAAATTGGTTGACCTTGGCAAGCATGCAGGAGAGGGTCTGGATGCTAATTAATAATGATAATAATTGTCATTTATATAACACTTTAAGGTTTACAAACATCCATAATCTCATTTGAGTCTCTCAAAGTCCCTGAAAGTGTCATTAGTTCAGCAAACAATTACCTATACTTTCCACAAGCTCTGGGTCTACAAGAAAACTCCATTGTCATTTATCATAGCCTAAGATTCACTTCTCCTACTCCATCCCTACTTTCACCCATTTCTAAGCTATAAAAAGAATCTGTTAATTGCTATATCCTCAACAAATTCTAAGATATGGAAGGAAATGCAGCCTGGTTAAGCTGAGGACAGAGGGAGAAAGAGACAGAGCAAAAAATACACAATTTATTACTATTATTACTATTATTATTGTTTTGTTATAAAAATTATTAAAAAACAATTTTGTTATGAGCAAAACATAATTATACCATTGATCTTAGTTTGATGGATGGCTTTTCTAAGGCACTCATTAGCTTTAATGGCAATAACATCTCCACTTCAAGCATAAGACATATTATAGAGAAAATTCATGCTTCAGATAAGGTTGTAAAGCAGATAGAGACCTATGACACCACCTAATCTAATCATCTTATTTATAAATGAAGAAATTGAAGCCAAGAAACATTATCTTATCCAAAAGCTTACAGCCAATTAGTGGCAGAAATGGCATTCAAACTCAGGTCCAAATTCAAATTCCAAGTTCAGCATACTAAACTCTGTTCTCTTTCCAATGCAAAAATATTGTTATACAACATTATAGTGGTTCAATATTACTTGCTTCCTCTCTTCTCCAGAGCATGACAGATGCATCTGCCACTCATGTCAAAAACCTTTGCATGATGCATTAAGGTTCAGAGGAAGCACCCCACATGGGTTATTCAAATTATCCTAAAACTGCTCTCAGACAAATATCCAAAAGGGAGGAGAATAGGAAAGACTTTTGCTGCTCCAGATGAATAGTCTAGAATATTTCTTTCCCTGAGGGAGAGAAGGAATGAAAAAGAATGAATCAGAAAAACAGGTTTTTTGTGGTATCCCCTCACGATAGCATTACCCAAGACTTTAAATGATAGTTATGAGAATAAAAGACAGAATTGAAGGCTTGAGTTCATCTTTTTTTTAGGTTTTTGCAAGGCAATTGGGGTTAAGTGGCTTGCCCAAGGCCACACAGCTAGGTAATTATTAAGTGTTTTGAGCCCAGGTACTCCTGACTCCGGGGTCGGTGCTTTATCCACTGTGCCACCTAGCCACCCCTGGAGTTCATCTTGAAGATGGAAATTCAAAGCCCTCCTATGTCAAAATGACTTGAAACAATTCTGTATGAGTTCTTAAGGTATCATATTATGCAGCTAATAGTTTTTGTTGCCAATTGATTTTTCAGAGATTAGGTCAGGGTATGCTGACTACCACTTGAGTATGTGATAAAAAAGTCATATGCTATGACATATCATTTTTTATCACTGTGAGCACATTCATCTTTTCCCAAAGACTTTAAGGAGAACAGTCATCAGCCAGGTCTTACTCCCCCAACCCCACTTCAAGACTAGTTACTGAATAATCCCAATCTACCTGGCCAAAAAAAATTTGTCTAAGAATCCTAGATTATGGAAGTCCTTGCACCAACATGTCTTTCTCCTTAGCATTTAACTTTCATGTGTTAATTCTTCTTAGTACCAGTCCTCTCCTATTGCTGAAAAGATCCTTGTGTAGCTTACCCTCCAATGCTCCCTTGTCATCCTGAAATAAGACCGAATACAACCTGACTTCACCTATTACCTTCCCAATCCCATGCTCTCATCTTCCCTATCCAGTTCAGTCCTACCCATCCTTCAGGTCCATTCCATTTTAACTGTGCCTCTACCTGAACTTTCAACTACTCCTTCCGCCAAAGCTCAATACTGTGAATAGAAGAGCTTTGAAGAATAATTAGTTCTTTGGTTTGGGTACTTACCAGGGAAAAAAACATAATTGGTAGTGGGAAACAGAGTAGGAGTCACACTTTGATAACCACAGAGGGCACAGAAACAAGTGGCAATATGGGGTACAGAAGCAGACAGTAAGACAGAGGACTGGTGAAGGGAAATAGGCAGTGTGAGGAAGAGGATAGGGAGGGAAAGAGGCATTAAGTTATCATTCATGTAACCAAAGATTATAGTTGGAAGTATTAGGCAGCATAGACCCAATGGAGAGGGAAGAGAACTCATGAGTAAAAGAGTTTGAGGTCTCATTTTATAGGGTTTTGCAGAGAACATACTAACCCTTGTCTGTGCCTAATTGAAGTTAGTTCATTAACTATCCGCATCATCTCCAAGATATCAGTAAAAGTTTTAAGTCATCATCTCAAAGTTATCAGAACTTTTTTGAGGTTCTGCTAATCTGGTGCTTTCATGAAGGCCTGAATTTTGTCTGGAATTTACATATAACATCCAGAATCTTTACAGAAGTGACCAAATGACATCTAATGATTCAGTACATATTACCAGGATGTGAATTTTGATTAATAAATGATACAATTTGTAAATTGTGCTCCTTTGATCTTTGGGAAGGTTTGTGTAAGTTTTCATATTCACCTTAGCAATCTTATTTCCTGCCATTACCCACTTTGTACTGCCTACTTATAAACTTATTACTATACTGACTTGGACTGGTTTGGAACAGGACAAGATGACATTTCAACATAGATAGTAATGGAAGAACAGGAAGAAACACAAACGGAACAGTTTTGAAAACAGCAGTTTGAACTAATTATACAATGACTTCCTTGGCTTCCTTTAAGTCTCAACTAAAATACCAACTTTTACAGAAGGCCTTTCCCAAGTCCTCTTAATTCTAATGCCTTCCTTTTGTTAATTATTTTCTATTAATCCTGGATGTAACTTACTATGTAAAAATTTGCTTGCATATCATCTTCCCTATTAGACTCTTAGCTTCTTGAGGGCAGGAGACTGTCTTTTGCCTCCTTAACTCTCCAGTGCTTAGCACATCACATAGTAGGCATTTAAATGCTTATTGACTTATTGTTTGATATACTTTAAAAGAAAAGGCAAGTTGTACTTAATAGAGACCTATAGTTTCACATACTAGCCTTTTTCTTTATTCTACTGTGTATGGAAATGTACATTTAAACTGGTGTTTGTTAAACTCAATATAATTATTTTTAGAGAGGAGTAGAACCTTTTGTTTGTCATATTTAAGATAAAACCTAAAAGGCTAGGTCACTCATCTGAATGGGAAATGACAAGGAAAAGGTTGTAGGGAAGCCCAATGATCTCCCAAGTCTTTGACAAAGTCTTGTCTTTATGGATAAGATGAAACCATATGGGTCTGATGCATCCAACATTAGTTGGGCTCAGAACTTGCTGGATCCAAAGGTTGGATATTAAGGACTTGACTTCACCTTGAAATGTAGCCCAGTGATCCTGGCATGTTCCTGTACTATTTAACACAGCATTTTTTTAAAAACAAAGATTTGAGTAAAGAGCATAGATAATATGCTTATGAGATTCAAAGATAAAACAAAACTATAAGAAATAACTAACATTTTGGAGAGCACATGATCCAAAAGGAAACAATTTTCAACCTACCACATTATTGAACCAAATCTAAACAGATGACATTTAATAAGAAAAAATGTAAGATTTTTGTGTGGAATCCAAAAACCAACGTCAAACATACAAGATGTGGAAGACGGGATTAGAAAGAACTTCATCTGGAAAAGATATAAATGTTTTTCTCTATCTTTAACTCAATATAAGTGAGCAATAGACTACTGCAATTAGAAAAGAAAAGATAATATGATCTAGAACTTCACTGAGAGAAGTATTAATAGTGTCCAGAATAAGGATAATGACAGTGTTTTACCTGATCTGATCATCTAAAGAGCTCAATTCTGAGAGCCATAAGATTAGAAGAATACTAACAAATGAGAAAATATCCAGAGGAAGTTACTAGAAAGACAAGAAAGTGAAGAAGAAAAATATTTATTTATATACATATACATAAATATATATACATATATACATAAACATATATATATATATATATATATATATATATACATTTTAAAGGGCTTTCAAATAGAAGAATCAATGATCACAAAAACTTATCAAAAATCTACTAAATATCAAACACTGCACTGACCTCTGTGAATACAAAAAAGGGTTAAAAAAAACAGTCCTCTAAAACTTATAATACAATGGGGAAGGCAATATGCAAACTGTACTAGCAGTATACAGAGGCTAAATCTCCAGTTGTCTATAGATACCAAGAGGATCAGAAAAGACTTCTTTCTTTTCCTTTTTTTTGGTTTATTTATTTTGTATTGTTATAACAATCTTGTTGTGAGAGTAAACATAAACCCCGCTCCCTCCCAAAAAGAAAGAGAAACCTCAAGAATATTCAGAGAGAGAGAGAGAAAAAGTGTACTTCAGTCTGTATTCAAATTCTGATGGTTCTGTCCCTGGGATGAGTTGCCCTATTTATCATAAGTCCACCAGAGAAGCTGTTTCAATATTTTTCCCACAGTAGCTATTAATAGCTGTATTTCCCTCCACTCTATTCCTCCCCACTCTCATTTATTCAATTCTCTCTCTTTTTTTACCCTGTGCCTATTCAGAAGTGTGTTATATCTGAGTACCCTGTCCCACAATCTTTTCTCTTTCTTCTATCACCTACTCCCCCTTCACTCCCCCCATTCCCTCTTATCCCATCCCTATCCTCTCTTTTTTTCTCTAGGGTAAGATAGATTTCTATACCCTATTAAGTGTGTATGTTATTTCCTCTCTGAGCCATTTCTGATGAGAATGAAGGCTCACTCATTCCCCCTTGCCTTCCCCCTTTCCACTCTATTGAAAAAGCTTTTTCTTGACTCTTATGTAAAATATCTTAGCCCCTTCTTCCTCTCCTTTCCCTTCCTCCCAGTACTTTCCTTTATCATCCATTGACTCCATCTTTATACCATATTATACTATTATATTCAACTCCCCTCTGTGCCTTGTCTATACACACACTCACACACACACACACACACACACATATCTATCTATCTATCTATCTATCTATCTATCTATCTATCTATCTATATATATATATATATTCCTTCTAACTGCTCTTGTAATTGAGATGGTTCATAGGAGTTATCAGTATCTTCTTCCCATGCAGGAATAGAAACAGTGCAAAACATGCAAAACATAATTAGTCCTTCTTGTCCACCCCCTCACACCTGAGTCCCATACATGGAGATCAAACTTTCTGTTCAGCTCTGGTTGTTTCAAAAGTAAAGTTTGAAAGTCCCCTGTTTCATAGAAAGTTCATCTTTAGGGGCAGCTAGGTGGCACAGTGGATAGAGCACCGGCCCTGGAGTCAGGAGTACCTGAGTTCAAATCCAGCCTCAGTCACTTAATAATTACCTAGCTGTGTGACCTTGGGCAAGCCACTTAACCCCATTTTCCTTGCCAAAAAAACCAACTAAAAAAAATTTCATCTTTTCCCTGAAAGAAGATGTTCAATTTTGCTGGGTAGCTGATTCTCAGTTGTAATCCAAGCTCTTCTGCCTTCCAGAATATCATAATTCAAGCCCTACAAGTCCTTAATGTAGATACTGCTAAATCCTGTGTAATCCTGACCAAGGTAGTTGAATTAGTTGTTTCCTGGCAGCTTTTACTATTTTCTCTTTGACTTGGGAGTTTTTGAATTTGGCTATAATATTCCTGGGAGTTTTTCTTTTGGGATCTTTTCATGAGGTGATCAGTGAATTCCTTCAATTTCTATTTTACCCTCTGCTTCTAGGATCTCAGGACAATTTTGTTGTATTATTTCTTGGAAAATGAAGTTTAGGCTCTTTTCCTGGTCATGACTTTCACATAGGGCAATAATTTTAAAATTAGCTCTTCTGGATCTGTTTTCTAGGCCAGTTGTTTTTTCCAATGAGATCTTTCTTATTTTCTTCTAATTTGTTTTTGGTAGAGTTTTATTTCTTCCTGATTTCTCAAAAAGTCATTGGCTTCCTTTAGTTCCATTCTACATTTGAAGGACTTATTTTCTTCAGAGAGCTTTTTTATCTCCTTTTCCAGCTGCCCAATTCTGCTTTTTAAGGCATTCTTCTCATTTGTCTTTTGTTTTGCTTTTTTCATTTGGCCTAAACTAGTTTTAAACATGTTATTTTCTTCAATTTTTTATCTTTCACCAAACTGCTTAGTTTTCATGATTTATCTGCATCACTCTCATTTCTCCTGCCAATTTTTCCTCTACCTTCCTTAATTGCTTTTCAAAGTCTTTTTCTGAGCTCATCCATAGCCTGAGCCCATTTTCTATTTCTCTTGGAAGTTTTGGATATAGAAGCTTCAAGTTTGCCATTTTCTGAGTGTATATTTTGTTCTTCCATGGGACTAAAGTAATTTTCTATGGTCAGATTCTTCTTTTTCTGTTGTTTGCTCATTTCCTCAGTCTATGACTGATTCCAAGGTTTTAGGGGGGCGGTTTGGGACACCCCACAGGGACCTTAATTCTTCCAAGGTCTTATGAGAGGTTCTGACTGCTCTCTTACCTGTACTCTGGTATGTGGATGACCATAGCCCTCCCCTCTGACCTGCAGCTATTGATTGTATGAGGGCCCAAACTCCAACCTGGATCTGAGTGTGAGCATACAGCAGAGTCCTTTCCCAGGGAGAACAGAGAGTTCTCTGAGTCTCCCTGACCCCCTTACCATCTGTGGGCTGGGAGCTCTGGAAGTACTGGATGCCTTTGTGGATTCCCACTGCAGATTCTTACCGTAGGGCTGCTCTGAGGTCAGTGCTCCACTCTGTGCTCACTCTAGTTTCGCAGAATTCTCTCACCATCCCTTCAAGCTGTTCCAGGTGATCTTTGCTCCAAGAGGTCTGGAAACCTTGCCCTCTGCCATGGACACTGGTGCCCTCAGGGACCCAGGCACTCCATAGGCTGTTCCTGGAAGGCTGGAGCTGGTTTGCTCTGGCCTGGCTTCACTGTGGCTCTTTTCAACCCCTGGTCCTGGTGAAACAAACCTTTCCTGTGGAATTTCTAAGTTGTCTTGGACTGAGAAATTGCATCACTCAGTCTTTCTGTGGGTTCTGCCCCTCTAAATTTTGGCTAAAGTCATAATTTATCAGCTTTTGGAGTTTTGGGGGGAACAAGGTTCTGGGAATTCTTTCCTTCAAGCCACCATCTTGACTCTGCCCCTCCAGAAAAGTCTTCTTGCAGAAGGCAGAACATTATCTAAGACATGAAAGAAGTTACAAAAGCCAGAAAGTAGAAATGAAGAAAAAGCTAAGTTTGACTTGTTTTGATTGGCCCCAGAAGACAAAATGATCTCTCCCCTTCTTGTCTCCAGATCATTCCCTATGCCTGTAATGTTTTCCTCACCAACTCCATCTCCATCTAATGAAATTATAACCATTTTCCAAAGCCATCTCAGGCACTTAGACATCTACAAACTTTTTATACTAATTTCTTTTCCCAACCCATCCTTGCATGCCTTTGGAAATGATTTCTCAATTATCTTGAAATGTTCTTCACGTATTTTACTGATAGACTTCATAGAGCATTCACTCATTCCTTTCATTCATTTATATGTGATAATGATAATTTTAACTCCATATCTTTCTCATTCTAGGCTACTAGATAGAAAGTTTCTTAACTGTAAAGGAATTATGCCTTATTTAACTTTCTGTCCTCAATGTACGAGACCCTCCACTCAGTGGATATTTCATAAATATTTGTTTGAATTCATAATTTTTGCTATTCTTGAATCCTGCAAAACTTAATTGAAATTGACCATAACAGTTTATGGTCCATCAGCCATGATGCCAAACAACTGCATTTTTTTAGACAACAGCTACCCCTTTACATTTATCTTAGTCTTTTCTGTCCCAAAAGAATTTATGCTTTCAATTTCCTTCAAAGATTTGGGAATTCACAATTCAGAGTTAGATAAGTATAGTATTTTATAGAAAAGAGATTTTTGTCTCAGAGTGCTCTGTCTCAGAAGATGTATTAGAAACATAAAAAGTTAATAACACTCAAGTTTTCCCTCTCTGGGTTATCTTTTCTACATTAATTATACAGTAGTGATCTATATGGATCATTTTGCTGAAAAAATTTCTCCCTTCTTTTAAAAGGTATTCATTTCTGTAGTATCTATCCCCTTGAGTTGAGAGATGTTATAATGATTATAGGGAGATAAAATAGTATACTGTCCATTTTCTTAATTCATTTACAGTAATAGTTTTATTCATTTAACCGATCAATGCATCACTGTTGCATGTAGCAGACAAAATATATATGACAGCTGTGGAGTCAGATAATTTCGGTAGCTTGGGTACTCCTTACTTGTAATTAATGTCCCTTTGAAAACTACTTTGGGTCTCACAGATATTGAAGGTGCTCCTTATAATGTGTCTAAGTTGTTGTAGAGCTCTCTGTTTTTAAACAGCTATTCAGTCTAAAAATATGAGTTGTAAAATCAACAGAGAAGTCTTAAAGGCTTGAGGTTTTCTTAAGTTCCTCTCTTACCTTAAGAAGATCAAACTCATAATGCACTATTTTTTTTAAAAATGTTTTATTAAAAACTTAATATTGATTATCAAATCTGCATTGTGATTATTTACATTTAGGAATCTAAGGATTATGTGAAGCCTACTAGCAACAAGAGCCTTCTTTCTCTCGCAAAATAATAACAACAATAACCTTATGATTATTATGTAGCTATAGTATTCCTCAATAGAATAGGGACTGCTTCTATTATTTTTGTTTCAGTGTCCCTAAGCATCTATTACATTGCGTAGAGCACAGGAGTTGCTTTATAAATGCTTAAGTTAAATGGATTAATTTCAGAATATAAATCATAACATTGTTGTAATTACTCCCCTTTAAAACTCAGTGGGATTTTTTTCCATCCAATCATTCTAATTCATGTGCTTGAAATATGCTATTTGTCATGACAAAAATTGTTTATTTTTTGCTTTGCCCTGTTACAAAATCTTGCATACATATACCTTACCAAATTTGATCCTTACAATAACCCCATGGGGTGGGATGGAAATACAGCTATTCTCATTTTATAGATAAATGAACTAATGTTCAGAAAAGTTAGATTAACTTTTCTAGGGTTAAACAAATATATGGAATAAGATCTCAAACCCAAGCAAGTCTGGCATTCTTTCCATTACAATACATTTCCTTCAAGCTATAAAAGTAGGCACTAAACCTGTAGTTTCATTGCTACAGAAACTCCCAGTGAAATAAATGTTTTCTATCAATACTGTTCATCACTTTGCAACTTAGTTTTAGAGAGCTGCCAAGAGCACTGAGAAGTTAACTTACTTGTCCAGAGTCACACAGTAAATATGTTAGAGGCATGACTTCAACTGAGGTATTCTTTGTTGACTCTCAAACATGCTGTTTCTCAGTTCCTTTCAAAGAAAACTTAAAACTTTCTAATATAAGGGGTGGCAAGGTCATGCAGTGGATAGAGCATTGGCCCTGGAGTCAGGAGTACCCGAGTTCAAATTCAGCCTCAGACACTTAATAATTACCTAGCTGTGTGTGGCCTTGGGCAAGCCAATTAACCCCGTTGGCTTGCAAAAAACTAAAAAAAACACATTCTAATATAAACTTTTCTACTAATTTGCCTTACATAATGTAAATGTAAACTTTTCAGTCTCTTGAAGTTGACAAGCTATCTATCCTTTTTCAGTTTAGTTTATCTGAGCCTGCCCCACCATTATTTTTCACTTGCCCTTTATGATCTGGCCTAATTTTATATTGGCAGGGTTTTTTCATGTAATTTCTTTGGCCTTTCAGGTCTTTGTACATTTCTGCATTTAGGTAACTTGATATACTGCTACACTTCTTTCTTTCTTTCTTTTATAATTATGTAGTTGAAGCAAGAACTCATAACTATTGAAAGTGGCTTGCCCAAGGCCACACAGTTAAGTAATTATTAAGTGTCTGAGTCCAGATTTGAACTCAGGTTCTCCCCAGGGCTGTTGCTCTATCCACTGCACCGCCTAGTCACCCTCTTTGTTTCCTTTTGAGAGAATTTCTTTAGTCATGTCCAACTAAATTTTTCTTCCTACTTTAAATGTTGTTATATTCCCCTCTTCAATAGGAATGAGATGAATAAAGATGAACCTTTATCCCAACAGCTTTTCCTCCCCTTTCCTTTTTTTTTCCCAATGAGATATATCTAAACATTAATATTCTCTTGGAAGTGCCATAGAAGTCATAAATGATATTTAGTACCTAGGATCTATAAAATATTTTTAAACTATATGATTTCTTTTCAGAAACATGATGGTCACTTCACAGTTATTCAGTTGGTTGGTATGCTTCGAGGGATTGCATCTGGTATGAAGTACCTTTCTGATATGGGTTATGTACATCGAGATCTTGCAGCTCGAAATATTCTAGTCAACAGCAACTTAGTATGCAAAGTATCTGATTTTGGTCTCTCTCGAGTACTAGAAGATGACCCAGAAGCTGCCTATACAACAACTGTAAGTTTCTGTTATATAATTTTCTCCATTTTATACATTTGTTTATTTCTTTTCTTTCTAATGCTTCATAAATAGAGATGTCCATATGATCTGTAAAATTCTGGTAATTCTATATTCTCATATTTAACATGAAAATTTCATTAAGGGGATTCTTAATACCATTAAATTGTCAACCAAGTATCAGATTGCTCTTTTCTTTCTTTCAATTAGTCAGTCAATACACATTTATTAAGTCCATATTATATGGAAATCACTGTGATAAATTCTAGAGATACTCAAGAACAATTTAAAATCAGTGCTTAGTATAACATCTTTGGTATTCATGCTACAGGATTGCCTTGTAGATTAAAAAAAATCCTTACATAAATTATTTTGTGTCCCTGAATATCACCGAAGCTAGACTCAACTTTATATATACTTGCAACTAATACTACAGTAAAGCTCTACCATATATAGTATTTGATTCTTACAGCAAATTTTATGCAAAGATTCAAAAGTGTATGATAATATATGTCTATCGTAAGAAAAGAGACTGATTCTCAAAAAAGGGGGTTGTTTTTATCAATGATCTCTATTTTATCATCAGAGAAAACTTAGGTTGAGATAGCTAATCTACCTATTAGATTGCAAACTTTTTCCTTGGCTTCTGCAATCTAAAGTAGTTACCAGAGTCATTCAGATATATCTTTCTAGGCCATCAAATCCAAGTCCTTTAAATTTCATTAATCTTTTGCGGTAGTTAGTTGTTGAGGATATCTGCAAATTTAAAAAAAAGTAGTGAAATATTTTCTTTTTTAATAGTCTTTGGTGAATAATCACACATCTGCCAGTCGACTGCTCTGAGAAATAACTCAGCAAAGCTTGCCAAGTCAATTTGTTTCTCAGTTCTCACTATCTCATATCCAATGTTAATGAAAAAAGATGCATGTTCATTCTATTGTCAATATTCATTTCATTTCCTATGGGGGTTTTAAACTAATTTGATATTCAGTTATTAAAAGATTGAAACAAAGTTCAGAATTTTAAACACAGAATTTTATGCCCTTAATTTGTTTTTTTTTAAGAAGAGCTCCATTAGATTTATTATCAGTGGCATTTTCACTAATTTCTATAACAAAGAGGTACAGTTCTAAAGAAAACACATTAATCTCTCAGATTCTGATGTATATGATTAGGTATCAATTGATCTTTTCATTTGAAGAAAAGTTTTCATAACAAGTAGATAGTGTCTATAAATAAAATAATTTATTTTCAAAATTCTGTTCATTCTCATTTCCTAATGAAAAACATCATAATCTCTAGGGTTCAAGGTCCATATATTTTCACCTCTTGGTATTTGCAAATATGCAACCAGAAATAACTTTGGAAGGGTGAGGAAAATGTAAAAGCTTTTTCTGTCGATCACATTATTAATAAGCTTAGAAAAAACTACAAGCTATATTTGCAATAGTTAAAACAAATTTCTTAAAAGGAAAAGAAGTAACTGGCTAGCAAAATATAGATAATTTATACAGTTTTAACTCCTTTTTTAGATACTTGACTATTGTAATTAATAAAAAAAATTTGACTTCAAAATTCTAGCTAAAACAAAATAGCCTAAACATAAGAATATGATTTAAATAGTACTGTTTTGAATTGCACCAATGTTTTTATTAGACCAACTGGGTTTCACAATAGATAGAGATTTATTTTCCTGAGTCCAAATTTGGCCTCAGATGCTTCTTAACTATGTGACTCTGGGCAAGATATTGAACTTATATTTGCCCTAGTTTTCCTCAACTATAAAACAGGCTGAAAAAAGAAATGGCAAACCTCTCCAGATTGCCAAGAAAACCCCAAATAGGGTCACAGAGTCAGACATGACTGTACAACATCATTTTTCATAAAATAATTTCAAGATTTAGTAACTTTATTTTGTTGTTGTTTTAACACATAAGATATTACAACTTTGTTCAAAAAGAAATATTCTATAATTATTTGCCAGAGAAATCAGTAAACAAACTTGAAGCCAAGTTTGTTGAAAAACAACCCAGAGATAACCTGTTTGAGCAGCATATGCTGTTGGTTATTATTTCCAAAACAGCAAAAAAAACCCATTTTTTTAAAATTGGCTTATTTGTCAGGACCTACATTAATGTATCATCACATAGCATATACTTGTACTTTTTCAAGGGAATTTTGACTTACAAAAACTAGATATTTCATACAAAATATGTCTATACCATTCTCTCAAACAGAGTTTTAAGAAGCATCCATGAACTCAGTAGAATTCACATTTCTCGATGGACTAATCACTCGAAAATCAGGCCATGGGGTGAAATGGTTCTTGTAAAGACAAATGAGAAAGATCTTTGCACAACACTCCCCTCACTATAATAAACACAGTTTTGTAAGTCCTGTCATCATATTTATGATGATATAGTCCTCTTAGATTACAAACAATTCTAACATCATCATCATCATCAGAGTTCACATATAATTATAGTAAGGTTGAAGCTATCACTTTGGTTTTAATCATACTAAAATACAGACTTGGAATAGAATAGATTTCTTATTTTTTTTTCATTAAATGAGATAACAGTCAGACAACTGTAAATCTTTCAGTTAGATTAAGAACATTTTAAAGAGATTGATTTCCTAGGGTTGATTCCCAAGATACAGTAATTGCTCCAAAGCCTGATTTTTGAGGAATGCTGAAAAATACCAATTGAGCAATTTTTAGAGAGATTATTACTCCCTAAAATGTGAGAAAGGAGGTGACTGTGATTAGAGTCATAACTAAGTTGAGGCACATAGGACATTACCTCAGGGTCCATCAATTAGAGGAAGATACATAGGCACTCTAGCTTCCTTTCCAGGTCATTGAGGGGGAAGGGGAGGAAGAAAGAAGACAAAGGAACTTCTTACATAGCACAGGTTTTAAACATTGGTGCTCTTCTTCTCCCACTCTACTCTGACCCTTCCAGCAGCATCAAGAATAAGCAAGAATCAGGTTAGCTAGGTGGTGCAGTGGTTGGAGCACCAGCCCTGGAGTCATGAGGACCTGAGTTCAAATCCAACCTCAGACAATAATTACTTAGCTGTGACTTTGGGCAAGTCACCTGACTCCATTGCCTTGCAAAAATAAAATAAAAGAATATGCAAGAATAATCACTGATGTCCAGAGGTGGAGGTATAGTGAGAAAAGTAAGGAAGTAGCAGGGAGCCATAAGTCCAGTAGGTTTATAGGATGGTACCAACTCAGCTTGTGCTCAGGTATCTTGAAGCCAAAGTTCCAGCTGGCAGGGCAAAGCTACATGAGATATTATGACCCAAAATGAATGTAAACACCCAGTATTGATACAAGAGACTGTAATACTAGATTAAATACCCTCCCCTTCTCCAATCAATGGTTCCTAGTAGTCTAAAGGCAGTGCCTAGGGAACTTATACATTTCATAATGGGGAAGGATTGACTCATTTCTGGACATTTCCACTACCCTGAAGAAAAAAAATTAAAAATGAAAATAGAACATATCACCTTACAATTTTTAACATTCATTGTTTTTTAAGTTTTGAGTTCCAAATTCTGTTCCTTCCTTCCCTCACCTCTTCCAGAGACAGTGAATCAATCTGATTTAGGTTATACATTTGCAATCATATGAAATATTTCCATATTAGTCATATTTTAGGAGAAAAGAAAGAAGGAAAGAAGGAAGGAAGGAAGGAAGGAAGGAGGGAAGGAAGGAAGGAAGGAAGGAAGGAAGGAAGGAAGGAAGGAAGGAAGGAAGGAGGGAAGGAGGGAGGGAGGGAGGGAAACAAAAATAGCCTATGGTTTGGACACACTGTCCAGGGAAAGATTCATTTATTTTCCTTATAGCTTATATCAGTGGTATTGATATACTTGGATATGGACAGGCTAGGTCTCTCCAAGCAAAAGCATTCCAGGCTCCCAACTTTTTTGATGGACTCAGGGTGGGTTCTGATTAAGACAGTTACAAGAGGGAACAGTTTAAAGCCATCCTGTCTCTTGTGAAGCTCAACATGAACCTGTACTATGCAAAGCAAACACCAAAGACTCAGAGGTGCAAGTGTGCCAGCAGGCAAAGAAGTTCATCCAATGCTCTTTAGCATCCCAGACCCAAGTCTGATGTATTTCTGGAAATAAGATTTATTTCAAACAACTCTATCTCAAGGACCAAAAGAGTTTTAACCCTTATCAAGTAGAAGGCATTCAGTGCCAGACTTTCACAATCCCAGAAGAAAAGGCATTGACATAAAGACACATTGACATAGACACGAACTCTGTGGCCACCACAAAGATAAGAGAACCTCTTGTGAATATATTTTCAGTTTTAAGTACATTGTCTAAAGTCTGTGGGACTGCTGATGGGGTTCTAGGGCTTCTTTTGAAGCATTTTGTCTATTTTTCTCATTTGATTTTGACCTGGAACTGAAAATGGTATCTGCTTTTTTGCTTCTTGTGAAATTTGTAGCATGAACATTGAATAGTATAAATAGAATAAAATAAAACTGACTCATGTAAAATTCATGGCAAAAAAAAGGAAGGAAGCTTCGATTTGCATTCAGATACTATCAGTTCTTTACCTGGAAGAGGATAATGTTTTTTATCATGAGTACAATGGAATTCTTGAGGAACATTGTATTGCTGAGAGTAACTAAGTGATTCATAGTTGTTCATGGTATATATTGCTGTTACTATATACAATGTTCTCCTTATTATACTCACTTCATTCCACATCAATTCATATAAATCTTTCCAAGTTTTTCTAAAGTCAGTCTGCTCATCATTTCTAGTTGCATAATTATATGTTATTACAGTTGTATACCACATGTTATTCAGTCATTCCCCAATTGATCCCCTCAATTTATAATGCTTAGCCACCACAAGAAAGAGCTCCTATATATTTCTGGATATATAAGTCCTTTTTCCTTTCCTTTAAATCTATGGTATACAGACCTAGTAGAGGTGTTGCTGAATCAAAGAGTATGCACAATTGGATAACACTTTGGGCATAGTTTCAAATTGTTCTCCAGAAGTTTGGATCAGCTTACAACCAGCAGCATATTACCTTTCCAGTTTTCCCACAACCCCACCAACATATATCATTTTTCTTTTGTCCTATTAGCCAATCATATAGATGTAAGATGGTACCTCAGAGTTGTTTTCATTTGCATTTCTCTAATCAATAGTGATTTAGCATATTTTTCATATTACTAGTGCTGAACCTAATGAGCGACACTGAGACCAGAAGTTGATATATGGAGATCTTTATTTCTTGGGGACTGCCTGGGGATGAAGAGTACTCAAATCAGACAGCACCTGGGTGTTCAAGGGTTAGGGTTTTTATAGTGTTTTGGGGGGAATACTGAGAGCAAGGAGGATATAGAAGCAAAGACAGCAATTAGATAGATTATCTTGTCATAAACATATGTAAACATAGGGTTCCGTATAGATAGGGGGGAGGGTCAGGGTTTTGTGTAATGTTTGAACATATTTTCTGAGATGGAGCGAGTTAGGAATTCACAGGCTTCCCATAGGTTTGAGGGAGTGGAATTTACTATCTTATGGTTCCAGCCACATCTGGGGAAGGGGAAGGCAGTCCTGGAATTTAACAGATACAGCAAGATAATTAGGCTAACAAGGGTGCTTTGTAAATCTTCAGACCATTTTATGATATATCCGTGACCCCTTGGGTTCTATCAGACTATTTTCAGACCCAAAGGAGCCCAGCCAAAGTTATATTTCTAAGGAATATCTCATGGTCCAGAAGGATGTCAGGGATACCTTTCTATACAGGAATTTCACAAACATTGATATTGTACTTCATTGTAAATACCTTTGACTTCTTTGTCTGAAAACTGCCTGTTCATATTATTTTATCAATTATCAGTTGGGAAATGACTTGTATTCTTATAAATTTGACTCAGTTCTTTATATATTTGAGAAATGAGATATTTATCAAAGATATTTGCTATAAAAACATTACCACCTCTCTACTTTCCTTCTAATCTTGGTTACTTTGGTTTCATTTGTACAATTTTTATAAATTTAGTATTACCAAAATTATCTATTTTCCAGTTTTCCCAGTTTTTCAAATAATGAGTTTTTGTACCAAAAGTATAGATCTTTGAATTTATTGAACATTAAAATACAATATTCTTTACTACAGTATATTGTGTACCTAATCTATTTAACAAGTCGACATCTCTATTTCTTGGCCAGTATCAGATTGTTCTGATGATTACAACTTTATAATATAGGTTGAGATCTGGTACAGATACCATCCTCACACTTTTTTTTCATTGATCCCCTTGAGTTCTTGACCTTTTGTACTTCCATATAAGTTTTATTATTTTTTCTAGTTCTATAAAAATATTTTGGCAGTATGATTATTATAGAATAAAGTAGAATTGTCATTTTTATTATGTTGATCTACCCATTGATACATATATATATATATATATATATATATATATTATGAATCTACCCATGAGTAATAAATATTTTTCCAGTAGTATAGATCTGACTTTATTTCTGTGAAAAGTGTTTTGTAATTGTATTCATTTGGTTTTTGAGCTTGTCTTTGCAGGATGACTCCCAAGTATTTTATATTATCTGATTATTTTAAATGTCATTTTTCTTTCTATTTCTTGGTGCTGAAATTTATTGTATAGAAATGCTGATGATTTATATGACTTTATTTTATAGCATGCATCTTTACCAAAGTATTTAATTATTTCAAATAACCTTTTAGTTTATTCTCTAGAAATCTATACGTAAACCATTATATAAACTGCAAAGAGTAATGGTTTTGTTTCCGCATTGCCTATTCTATTTCCTTCCATTTCTTTTTCTTCTCTTATAACATAGCTAGTATTTCTAATGCAATATCGAATAAGAGTGGTGATAATAGCTTTCCATGTTTTACCCCTGATCTTCCTGGAGAGGCTTCTAGCTTATCCTTTTTACAGAAAATGCTTTCTGATGATTGTGGATAGAGATTACTTTTTTAAGGAAAGCTCTATTTATTCTTATGTTCTCTAGTATTTTTAATAGGAATGGGTGCTATTTTGTCAAAAAAATTTTCTGTATCTCTTGAGATAACCATATGATTTCTATTAGTTTTGTAATTGATATGGCTAATTGTGCTGAGAGTTTTTCAGATACTGTACCATCCCTATATTCCAGATATAAATCCCATTTTTATAGTGTATGATTCTTGTGATATAATCACCTTGCTAGTGTTTCATTTAAAGTTTTTGCATCAATATTCATAAGGGGAAATTGGTCTATAGTTTTCTACCTCTGTTTTCACTTTTCCTCATTTAGGCATCAGAACCATATGTGTGCCATAAAAGGAATTTAGTTAGACTTTACCTAATTTTCTAATATTTTATATTGTATTAGGATTAATTCATTTTTTTTAAAGTTTAGTAGAAGTCACTTGTGAATCTAACTGATCCTAGGGAAGTTTTCATCAAAAGATCATTTATGAATTTTCAATTTCTTTTTTTTTTAAATGGGCTATTTAAGTATAATTTTTCTTCTGTTAATCTGGCAATTGATATTTTATAAACATTCATTTTGCTTGGATTGCCAGTCTCATTGGAATAAAATTGGGCAAATTAGCTCCTAATAATTATTTTCATTTCTATGTCATTGATGGTAAATTCACTCCTGTCATTCCTGACATATTTTAATTTGTGTTTCTTCCTCCCTTTTGTTAATCAAATTAACCAATGGTTTATCTATTGTGTTGTTTTTTTTTTAATACAACCAACTTCTAGCTTTAGTTTTTTGGTTCAATAGCTTTCTTACTTTCAATTTTATTCATCTCTCCTTTGATTTCCAATTTGGTGTTTAATTGGGAATTTTAATTGGTTCTTTTTCTAGTTTTTTTTTAGTTTTATGCCCAATTTATTGATCTACTTTTTCTCTATTTTCTTCATAAGAGGTGTAAATTTTCCCCTAAATACTACTTTAGCTGCATTCCATATATATTGGTTTGTTGCCTTCTTGTTGTCATTCTCTTTAATAAAGTAATTTGTTGCTTCTATGACTTTTATAACCAACTTTATGATTAAATTAGTTTTCTATTAATGTTTAATCTACCTTTCATCTGACCTTTATTGAATGTAATTTTATTATATGGATGTGAAAATGATCCATCTGATATTTCTACTTTTCTATGTCTTATATATCCTGAATTGACATTGCAAATGGACAATGAGTTTGTTCTAAAATTGTGGAGGACATTGAGAACTGAATTGATTTTGGAAAATTGCAATGTCCATTTGAAGGACTGCAACTTCTCACTGAAACAAAGATCCATCTTTTCAATGCCAATATTTTTCAAATGCTATTGTATCATATGATAGTTTCTGAGGTTGAGGATCACTAAGAAACAATGGAGAGATGCATGCTAGAAGCAAGGCATTGCAAATAAGGAATTAAGAAAGAAAGTTGGGTACAGGGTATTTTCAAGGATTAAAAGAGAGCTGATTATAGAGCAGGACTGACAGATGATCAGTAGAGGACCTATTTGCTCCATTGACATGCTGGTGATATCAAGGAAAATTCAGAAGACCTTTAGCACATTAAGAATATTCCCATTGGAGAACATATGAGAGAGAGTTTGGACAAGAATAAGAGGACAGAAACAGCGGGTCTGTGATGTGAATTATTAGAAGGAATGCCCATAGTTATGCTATCACAAGTACATTTAAGTATTAGACAACCTAGTCAAAGGAGATTGTGGAGTCGGGAGAAGAAGTAAGGAGGAAACCCTGAAGTTACTTCAAAACACACTCTAACCCTTCATCCCAACCACTTGTCCCATGTAAAAATTCTGTTCATTACAACTCTGATAATAACATTAACTTAAGAAAAATAGCTAGGCTTAGGAACAATAATCAATGCAGAAAAAATATCCTTCCATACTCATTCTGCACAACACACAAACACACACACACACACACACAGGCATGCGTACAAAATATATTTTCTTTCACAAAACTGATCTTGATATTCATTTTGACAGGAATTCATTCATAATTGAAAATGTAAGACATAGCACGATTTTTTCTCAAGGTCTTGCATCCCTTTAAGAATCACTCTGAGTCACAAAGTTTAGGATTAGAATTACCAAACAAGAATGCCATGACTTCATAAATATATTTTCCTCAAAATTATCATGAAAACTCCATAATGAACATTAGCATTTTATAGAGATTCTGTATGAATCTCTGAGCTTGATATAATTTCTTTTAGTTCCAGATTTGCTTATATTTACTCATGGGAATTAATACCTGGTGGAAACTTCAAGCCCTTATAACATAAGCAAATCACTGTAATCAAATTCTATATGGAAAAAAAATTTACACAAATTTATACAAAACATTAATTAGAGATATGAATACTCAACTTACAAAGGGAGCATTCTTTGCTCATTGTAATATTCCTTTAAATATGATTCAATATTCTTCATTTAAATAGAAAAATCCTTTTAACATATTTAAATTTAATATAACAAGAATTTATTAAGTTCCTAATATGCTCAAGTCATTACATTGGGCTCTGATATACAAAACCAAAACTAATATCAGGAAGTTTAAATTCTGGTAGAGAACATGTATACAGATAAATAAATACAATTATAGAAAGTAATTTCACAAGAAACATAGCTCTAATAAATGAAAGGATGTGGAAATGCCTCCTATTGAAGATGATCCATGAGCTATTTTGAAGGAAGCCAAGGATACTGAAACATAAAAGGCAAGTGAAGAGGAAGTGTACTCCAAATATGGGAGAAAACTTAAAAAATGGCATGGTGAAGATAGGATGAATGATGATAATGATGAAGAAGACGATGATGATATCCATGCAAATAGTGCTTTAAGTTTTAGAAAGTTCTTTAAAACTATAAATTCATATAACCCTCACATCAATCCTGGCGAGAAGAGGATGAGTAGCTCTTATTATTGTCCCCATTTTACATATGAAGCAAATGAGGCAACCAAAGGTTAAATTTCTTGACCATGATCACATAGCTAACAAATATCTGAGACCTAATAATTTAATAAATAAACATTTAAAAGACACTCACTATGGGCTCAGCTGTTCCTATCTCCAGGTCTAACACTCTATCCACTATGCCATCTGGTTGCCTCATATATGGAAAAAAAGAATGGGAGGCAAACCAGTTTGAACTGAATGAAGAATACAGAAAGAGTAATGATAAGAAATAATAATTGTAAAAGTAGATGGGACAGGGACGGCTAAGTGGCACAGTGGATAGAGCACTGGCCCTGAGTCAGGAATTCAACCAGGTTGAAATCCAGCCTCAGACACTTAATAATTACCTAGCTGTGTGGCCTTGGGCAAGCCACTTAACCCCATTTGCCTTGAAAAAAACCTAAATAAAGTAGATGGAACGCTCATTGTCAAAGATTTTAAATTACATATTGAGCATTTTATAATCTTTTTCTTCTTTAAGCAATATGCCAGTGATATATATTTTTATTCTTTAGGCAAGATACCAGTGAAAATTTTGGAGTAGATTACTGATGTGATTATCTATATTTTAGATATATCAATTTGACCTCCAGATGAATCAGGGAGGGGAGACATTGCAAGGAAACCATTTAGGAAACCAATATAAAAAGACAAGAAGTGATAAGAGGTTGACATAGCTAGGGACTGTATAAATCAAGAGAATGGAAAAGATTGCACCCACTTTAAGTATGCTTCAGTATCATTAACAACTTATCAACAACATAGTCATAAACTTGTTCATTGGTTTGCTATTGTTTTGTTATAAATATAATTTGCCTATCATATATATGCCCAGATTGGAAATGTGAAATTACTTTGCCTAAGAATAATGAAAATTTGGTTTCATTTACCTTTGAAAAACATTAGAAAGATGCCCCATAGCACTCACATTTATGCCAAAAAAAAGCTTTTATTAATCAATGTTATAAGACATTAGATAATCCTTGGGGAGTTTATGCTTTCCTTGACAATAAATGTTTTCTCTTAAATAGGAAGTCATAAATGCAATCATCAAATAGCAACATGTCAATCAGGTCTTAAAATCATCTTCAATTTTTATTTTTCCATAGAAAATCTTGCTCTCTTCTTTATACTTAGCAGCAATTCTACTCAATTACTTGCTGTGTTGAAATTCAAAGCACTTGTGATTGATGGTAAAAAATCTGTATAATTATAATTGAGTTGACATCATAATTTTTCTTATTTACTTTGTACTCAGAGAAATTCTTTAAACTCATCTAGAACTGCAAGAGAGTAATATTTGTCAGCATTCGGTCTATTCCTATAATAGAAAAGATTGCAGACAAGGAGCCAGAAGGGAATAAGAAAGACTGTCAGCTGAATTTATTTTCCAGCTCCAGTTAACTAAGTAAGATCTACACAGAGTAGCTTAGTTGCCTTTTTATATACCTTTCCAGAAATGTAGATCAAGCAATTAAAAATAATAAGAAAATCAAAGTTCAAAATTTTGGATTATCCATTATACTGTCATTGTTCTCCATCAGCACAAATAAATAAGAGGTGATGATAGATTACATTTAATCTTATATGGAAAAATGTCTTAAATTTTTTATATTAACTTGCAGTAGAGTAAGAAACAATAGTTTAATCTATAAGCATTTATTAAACACTCATTATGGACTAGGAACTGTGTTAAATTCTGACAATAAAAAGAAAAACAGACCTGACCTTCAAGTATCTTGCATTTTAACTGAGGAAATAATATGCTTATAATATATGTATGCATGTGTAATATATATATATATATTCCTATAATATAAATATATTGCATGTATATAATATTATACACTATATAGACACATATTATAAAATATATATGGAGAGAAAGAGAGAGAGAGATTGAGGGAGAGGGAGAGCCATTAGGGGGAAATGAACCTAAAAAAATAACAATAGGACCTAAGGAGAGATGAGGTACCTGCCTGGGAGTCTGAGAAAGCAAAAAGGTATCCATGATTATAAGCCAATGGCTTATAAAAAAAGCAGCTTGGATGTTCTCCTGATTCTAGAAACTGGTAGAAGTGATCACAGGAGGATAATTGTAAAAAAGAAAAAATTTCAGTTATTATAAGGACTATGACCTTGGACTGGTTTGAGAACAGAATTTATTCTGAGAAAGCAAATATGTATTAGGAGTTAGTGTAGTGATTTCAGTAATCAGTGTTATGTAAGATAAAAATGAAGAAGAGAAAAAAATAAAATATTGACTAGGGGGTCTATCATGTGCCAGTGATTGTGCTTAAGTATTAAACAATACTTAAGTATTAAGTATCTGAGGCTGGATTTGAACTCAGTTCCTCCTGACTTCAGGGCCAGGGCTCTATCTACTGCATTGCCTAACTTGAATTTATTGAATGAATCTGTTGTTCCCATATCAAACTGTCTATTTTCATAATTGTTGTATTTAAGAAAGTATAGCAAATAGAAACAATCATTTAAATAAAATCCTAACTAATTACATTTCAAAATAGAGAATATTTTACCATAGAAAACATAATTTGAAGTGATTATTTCAAAATAGAAAAGAAGAGAAGAAATACTTTTAGCATTGTATAAAATTCCTTCCAAGACACTGGAAGTGCATCTTTTGCTGAGTGAGTTCTGATTTGTTGAATTCCTTTTTTTTAATTAATTTTTATTAAAGATATTATTTGAGTTTTACAATTTTCCCCCCCATCTTGCTTCCCTCCCCCCACCAGAAAGCACTCTATGAGTCTTTACTTTGTTTCCATGCTGTACCTTGATCCAAATTGGGTGTGATGAGAGAGAAATCATACCCTTAAAGAAGAGAAGAGAAGTCTAAGAGGTGACAAGATCAGACAATAAGATATCTGTTTTTTTCTAAATTAAAGGGAATAGTCCTTGAACTTTGTTCAATCTCCACAGCTCCTTATCTGGATACAGCTGGCACTCTCCTTTGCAGACAGCCCAAAATTGTTCCTGATTGTTGCACTGATGGAATGAGTGAATCCTTCAAGGTTGAACATCACTCCCATGTTGCTGTTAGGGTGTACAGTGTTTTTCCTGGTTCTGCTCATCTCACTCAGCACCAGTTCATGCAAATCCCTCCAGGCTTCCCTGAAATCCCATCCCTCCTGGTTTCTAATAGAACAATACTGTTCCATGACATACATATAACACAGTTTGCTAAGCCATTCCCCAACTGAAGGACATTTACTTGATTTCCAATTTGTTGCCACCAAAAACAGGGCTGCTATAAATATTTTTGTACATATGTACATGCTATAAATATACTTTGTACCCTTTTTCATCATCTCTTCAGGGTATAGACCCAGTAGTGGTATTCCTGGGTCAAAGGGTATGCACATTTTTGTTGCCCTTTGGGCATAGTTCCAAATAGCTCTCCAGAAGGGTTGGATGACTTCACAGCTCCACCAACAGTGTAATAGTGTCCCAGATTTCCCACAACCCTTCCAACTATGATCATTATCCTTCTTGGTCATATTGGCCAATCTGAGAGGTGTGAGGTGGTACCTCAGAGAAGCTTTACTTTGCATTTCTCTAATAATTAATGATTTAGAGCATTTTTTCATAAGGCTATGGATTGCTTTGATCTCCTCATCTGTAAATTGCCTTTGCATATCCTTTGACCATTTGTCAATTGGGGAAGGGGTTTTGTTTTAAAAATATAACTCAGTTCTCTGTATATTTTAGAAATGAGTCCTTTGTCAGAATCATTAGTTGTAAAGATTGTTTCTCAATTTACTACATTTCTTTTGATCTTGGTTACATTGGTTTTATCTGTGCAAAAGCTTTTTAATTTAATGTAATCGAAATCATCTAATGGGTTTTTGGTGATGTTCTCCAACTCTTCCTTAGCCATACACTGCTCCACTTTCCATAGATCTGACAGGTAAACTAATCCTTGATCTTCTAATTTGCTTATAGTATTGTTTTTTATGTCTAAGTCCTGGAACCATTTGGATCTTATGTTGGTAAAGGGTGTGAGGTGTTGGTCTAATCTAAGTTTCTTCCATACTAACTTCCAATTATCTCAGCAGTTTTTATCAAAGAGGGAGTTTTTATCCCAGTGGCTGGACTCTTTGGGTTTCTCAAACAGCAGATTACTGTAATCATCTCCTGCTTTTACACCTAGTCTATTCCACTGCTCCACCACTCTATTTCTTAGCCAATACCAAACAATTTTGATGACTGATGCTTTATAATATAATTTTAGATCAGGTAGGGCTAAGCCACCTTCTTTTACACTTTTTTTTTCATTAAGCTCCTGGCAATTCTTGACTTTTTATTTCTCCATATGAATTTACTTACAATTTTTTCTAACTCATTAAAGTAATTTTTTGGAATTTTGACCGGTAGGGCACTAAACTGATAGTTTAGTTTTGGTAGAATTGTTATTTTTATTATATTAGCTCTACCTATCCATGAGCAGTTGATATTTGCCCAGTTATTTAAATCTGATTTAATTTGTGTGAGAAGTGTTTTATAATTGTTTTCAAAAAGATTCTGAGTCTCTCTTCGCAAATAGACTCCCAGGTATTTTATATTGTCTGAGGTTACTTTAAATGAGATTTCTCTTTCTAACTCTTCCTGCTGTATCTTGCTAGACATATAAAGAAAAGTTGAGGATTTATGAGGGTTTATTTTATAACCTGCAACTTTGCTAAAATTGCTAATTGTTTCCACTAGTTTTTTGGATGATTTCTTAGGATTCTCTAGGTAGACCATCATGTCACCTGCAAAGAGTGAAAGTTTTGTCTCTTCCTTCCCAATTCTAATTCCTTCAATTTCTTTTTCTTCTCTAATTGCTGATGCTAACATTTCTAATACAATATTGTCTAGTAGTGGTGATAATGGGCACCATTATTTCACCCCTGATCTTATTGAGAATACCTCTAGACTCTCCCCATTGAATATAATATTTTTGATGGTTTCAAATATATACTGCTAATTATTTTAAGAAACAGTCCATTTATTCCTGCACTCTCTGGTGTTTTTAATAGGAATGGATGCTGTATTTTGTCAAAAGCTTTTTCAGCATCTATTGATATGATCATATGATTTCTGATAGGTTTGTTGTTGATATAATTGAGTATACTAGCAGTTTTCCTAATTATTGAACCAACTCTGCATTCCTGGAATAAAGCCTACTTGATCATAATGTATTATCCTAGCTATGACTTGTAATCATTTTGCTAGGATTTTATTTAGGAGTTTTGCATCTATATTCATCAGGGAAATAGGTCTAGAATTTCTTTCTCTGTTTTAAATCTTCCTGGTTTAGGTAACAGCACCATATTGGTTTCCTAGAAAGAGTTAGGCAGAGTTCCATCTTTCCCTATTTTTCCAAAGAGTTTATATAGAATAGGAACCAATTGTTCCTTAAATGTTTGGTAGAATTCACTTGTGAATCCATCAGGCCCTGGAGATTTTTTTTAAGGAGTTCAACAATGGCTTCTTAAATTTCTTTTTCTGAGATAGGGTTGTTTAGGTATTTAATCTCTTCTTCATTTAACCTGGGCAACTTATATTTTTGTAAATATTCACCCATTTCACTTAGATTATCAAATTTATTGGCATAGAGTTGGGCAAAATAATTTCAAATTATTACTTTAATTTCCTCCTCATTAGTGGTGAGTTCACCTTTTTCATTTATGATACTAGCAATTTGGTTTTATCTTTCTTTTTTTTAAATCAAATTGACCAGAGGTTTATCAATTTTATTGGTTTTTTCATAATACCAAATTTTGGTTTTATTTATTAATTCAAATTTTTTTGTTTTCAATTTTATTAATTTCTCCTTTAATTTTTAGAATTTCTAATTTAGTATTTAATTGAGGATTTTTGATTTGTTCTTTCTCTAATTTTTTAGTTCCATGTATAGTTCATTGATTTCCTCTTTCTCCAATTTATTCATGTAAGCATTTAGAGCTATAATATATCCTCTGAGAGTCACTTTGAATGAATCCCATAGGTTTTGGTATGTTGTTTCATTATTATCATTATCTAGGATAAAATTGTTAATTCTTTCTATAATTTGTTTTTTGGTCCACTCATTTTTTAAAATGAGGTTATTAAGTGTCCAATTTCATCTGGATCTATATCTGCTTGGCCCAGTATTGCATATGACTTTTATTGCATTATGATCTGAGAAAGATGTATTCACTTTTTCTGGCTTTCTGCAGTTGATCATTAGGTTTTTATGTCCTAGTACATGGTCAATTTTTGTATAAGTTCCATGTACTGCAGAGAATAAGGAATATTTTCTATCCCCATTCAGTTTCCTCCATAAGTCTACCATATCTAATTTTTCTAACAATCTATGTACCTCCTTAACTTCTTTCTTGTTTATTTTATGATTCGATTTATCTAGATCTGATAGCGGGAGGTTGAGATCTCCCACTAGTAGAGTTTTGCTGTCTATGGTTTCCTGTAGTTCCTTCAGCTTCTCCTCTAAGAATTTGGATGCTGCCGCATTGGGTGCATATATATTCAGTATTGAAATGACTTTATTGCCTATGGTACCTTTTAGGAGGATAAAGTTTCCTTCCTTATCTCTTTTAACACTATCTATTTTTGCTGCTGCTTTGTCTGAGATAAGGATTGCTACCCCTGCTTTTTTTACTACAGCTGAAGCAAAATATGTTTTACTCCAACCTTTTACCTTTACTCTATATGTATCTCTCTGCTGCAGATGAGTTTCTTGTAAACAGCATATTGTAGGATTCTGGTTTTTAATCCACTCTGCTATTCGCTTACATTTTGAGGGAGAGTTCATCCCATTCACATTCAAGGTTATGATTACTAATTCTTTATTGGCCTCTGTGCTATCTTCCCTCCGTTTGTATTTATCCCCCTTTTCCCTCCCTTTATCCATATTCCACAGTATTTTGTTCCTGAATACCACCCCCTTCAGTGTGTTTGCCCTTCTATATCACACCCTCCCCTTTCTTTACCCTTCCCCCTTTCCCTTTTTCCCTTCCCTTCCTTTTGTTATTTCCCCTTTTTCCCCCACTCCCCTTCCTTTTCTCTGTCCCGCCTCCCCTTTTTTCCTTTTAATACTTGAAAGTTTATATGTTTTATAAGTTAACTGAGTATGTGTAGGTTGACTTTAAGCCAAGTCTGATGAGAAGAAGATTCAGGTGTTTCTGCTCTGCTCCCTTCTTCCCCTCTATTACTATAGGTTTTTTGGTACCTCTTCCTGTAATGAGATTTACCCCATTCACTCACCCCCTTCCTCTAGTCTCTTTCCTGTCCCCCTTTTTAAGGAGGTAGTGTTTTTTCAATCATTCTATTTAAGTCATAGAAAAATTCTGAGTGTCTGTTCCTTCTAATTCAGTATTTTCTACCAGAGTCAAAATTCCTGAGAGTTATTAGGTTCTTTCTCCCAAGTGGGTTTAAAGCCAGTTACATCTCTTTAGATAACAGTCTCATAGATACATCATGTATATCCATCATTTCTGGCTAGGTATATTCTCTCTGTTAGAGTTACAAATCTCAAGATTTATGAGAATCTTTCCCCCCCCCCCCATGCTTGGATATAGGCAGTTTCAACTTACTGGATTGCATTTTTTTCTTTTACTGCCACTATTTTTTTTTACCTTTTCATGTGTCTCTTGAACCTCCTGTTTGATGTCCAAATTTTCTGTTTAGCTCTGGTCTTTTCATCAGAAGTTTTTGGAATTCTTCCATTTCATTAAATGTCCATCTTTTTCCCTGGAAGAGAAGGCTCAGCTTTGCGGGAAAGTAGATTCTTGGCTGCATTCCAAGCTCCCTTGCTCTTCGAAATATCTCCTTCCAGGCCCTTTGATCCCTTAATGTTGATGCAGCCAGGTCCTGCGTGATCTTTACTGTGGCTCCTTGATGTTTAAATTGTTTCTTTCTGGCTACTTGCAAGATTTTCTCTTTTATCTGATAGTTCTGGAGTTTGGCCACAACATTCCTTGGTGTTTTCATTTTAGGGTCTTTTTCTGGTGGGGATCAATGTATTTTTTCAATAAATACTTTGCCCTCCGATTCCATGATATCAGGGCAGTTTTCCATCACTAGATCCTGTAATATTAAGTCCAGGTTTTTTTTCCTCTTCAATGTTTTCAGGAAGTCCTATAATTTTCAGGTTGCCCTTCCTCGATCTATTCTTGAGGTCAGTGGTTTTGTTGATGAGGTATTTTACATTTGCTTCTTTTTTTTTCTATTTTTTGATTTTGTTTAACTGATTCTTCCTGTCTCGTGGAGTCATTAATTGCTGTAAACTCTGTTCTTTTTTTGGGGGGAGGAGTTTTCTTCATTAACCTTTTGCAACTCATTTTCCAATTGGTCAATTCTATTTTTGAAAAAGCTTTCCATTTGTCCAATTGAGTCTTTGAGAGAATTAATTTCTTTTTGCATTTGCCCATTTGAAGATCTGAGAGATTTATTCTCATTTTGTGTTTGTCCAATTGTACTTTCTAAGGTTTTGTTTTCTTCTTGCAAGGTATTAATTGTCTCTCCAAAATTTTTAAGCTCCTTCCTTATGTCTTCAAGGAAGTCTTTCTGTGCTGAAGGCCAGATTGTGTTCTCAGAGGTTCCAGGTCTCTCTGAATTAGGGTCTTTCCCTTCCAAGAATTTTTCTATGGATCCACCTTTCTGCTGACCCTTCTTCATTTTTGCTACGACCTGAGTTGGGGAGGGGCTGGTTCACAGGGGCTTGGGATCGCTAAAGGCTTTACTCACAGAATACGGTTTCTCTGGCTGGCCAGTAGGAGGTCCTAGTTGCTTTCTCTGGAGTGTCTGTGACCTTGCTTGAAGCCCTCTCCCTTTCCTTGAAGGGAGGAGTTGGAGGTATTGAATTATTTTGCCTTCAATCAATAATGGGCTTTACCCTGGCCTGAGGTCATTCCTCAGCTGGGCTGGTTCTTCTGCTCACACACCTGGGTCTGAGGCAGAAGTAGTTTTCATTGGTTTGTTAGGGAAGAAGTCTGAGTTGTAATGGGGCTCAGACCAGAGGAGCCCAGGGATGGTGTCTGCAGCTCTCCTGCTCCAGAACTCTCCCACCAGCCCTATCCAGGATCTCCTGAGGGACAGCTCCAACACCAGCAGCTCCAGTCTCCCGCTGACTCATGCCCCCACGGTCCAACCCCACCTCTGATGCAGCAGGTTTGGCTCTCAGGCCCTCAGACTCCAGATTCTAATTCAGCTGTTAATCTGGTTGATCCAGGGCTGATCCTCCCTCTGAGCCCAGATTTACCCGCCCAAATTCGGCCAAAGTGGCTGCAGGAGACAAATCTCGAGTTAGATGTTCTTTCTCCTGACTTTTCTTTCTCTGTTTTGTGGGTCAGATTTCTTTTAAGAGGTTTGTTTCATATGATAGATGGGGAAGTGATCAGGAGACTTTAGAACTGTGCCTGTCTTCTCTACGCCATCTTGGCCCGAAGTCTGATTTGTTGAATTGATTTCAAATCACAGATAGTGTGGGTGTGACATTGAATGCTCAGCAATACAGAATGAAATGCATTCTGCTGGAAGTCTACTCTAGTTTAGAATCAGCCAAGCTGTAGAATGACTAATCATACAGCTGTTATTCAAGTTTCAGCCCAGCTAAAAATGAAAAAAATCTGACAACCGCATGTCACAAGATATAACCTTTTGATATAGTACAACAAAATTTGGTTGCCACAAAATGCTATGCATAACAGAATAAAAAAAGAATGAGTATGGAATCCTGAATGGAATATGTTATCCAAATTACAGAAAGGAATCACTATCTCATTGTGTACAGTTCTTGACATCAAGGAAAGAAAGAAGAAACATACCTGTGCTTATCTGAAACCTGAAGATTTAATTAAGTTCTGGAATAATAAAAAGATTGAGAGAAAACTTGGAATTGGTTTTGACGTCAAAAAAGGTTACATTCAATTGATTTTGAGCAAGTTTTTTAATAGCTCTAAACCTCAGTTTCTTTATCTTTAAATTGGGAGGTAATACATGTAGCTATATCACAGGACTATTTTAAGAATCAAAAAAAAAAGATTCAGAAAAGATGCAGAAAATATTTTACAAATCAAAGCATAATACAATGGGCCAGTAGAGGTGGCACAGTGGATAGAGCACTGGCCCTGGAGTCATGAGGACTTGGGTTGGGATCCTGCCTCAGACACTTAATTGCCTAGCTGTGTGACCTTGTGTTAACCCCATTGCCATAATTTTTTTTAAAGCATAATACAAATTTAAATTTTTATCACTTTGTAATGTCCATATTATACCCTGGAAAAGTGAACAACTAATGTAGCTAAGTTCACACACAGTGGAAAAATTTTGAGTAAGGCTACCCAGGAAGAGAGAACCATATTAAGATTAAAACTGAATAAGTCAAATTCATTATCAGAGAGAAGCTATGCCCCATATCAAGTACAAAATTATTCTCCCCAAGTAGCAATTCACACTTGGCAGATTGTTTGATTGGTGGGAATCGATCAGAATTGTCAAAGTGTAGAATGATGAAAATAAAGTAATGATATCCCAGAGGGATAATGAAAGAGGAATCAGTCAACATTAGAAAGGCAAATGCAATATTGGGGGTAGGGGGAGAACTGTCAAGGCTGTTTCAATAGAAGAATAGCTACTAGAGGTTCCCTAACAATCATTGAGCAAAAAGAACATAGACATCGAAGACAAAAGTTTATAAACCATGCAGCAAAAAAAAAAAAAAAAAAAAAAACAGAGGTGATGAGAGCATTTTAATGAGGCTTTGAAGTTTTCTCTTCTCAGAATTGATAATGCCATGGATCATAAATGATAAATTCTAAATCTCAGTTATGGCTCTCTATATGTAATTACATCTAAAGGGCATAAAAGCCAAACATCATTTCAAGGAAACATCTGTTTTCACAAAGACAACAATAGACCTTTAGGATAAAATAGAAAAATATTGGTGATATTGAGTTTTTGTATATGAAATATATTAACACAATCTGTGATCAAGTCCCATTAAATTTATATAAAATCAGTTAATATTAAATGTTTGTTTTTAATGAAAATATAAGAAATAATTGAAGATTATTATGATTAGAAGAGAAATTGAATAAAAGAAATAAGAAATTCTCTAAATCACTATCATTACAAAAATTTAAATTAAAATAACTGAGGTTACACCTCAAAGTAATTAGATTGTCAAATTGACAGAAAAAGAAAATGACAAAATATTAAAAAATAGGTGCACTTACTCACACTTGGTTAACTGTGTCCCACATTATTCTGTAGAACCATTTGGAACTATGCCCCCAAAATTATAAAATCTATCCTTTTGACCTAGTAGTACTGATACTAGTTCTTTATCGAGAGAGAGAGAGAGAGAGAGAGAGAGAGAGAGAGAATCCATAAATACAAAAGTATTTATAGCAGCAATTTTGTGGTAGCAAAGAATTAGAAAAATACAGGAATGTCCATCAATTGAAAAAGGGTTGAAAAAGATATGGGATATGATTGAGATTGAATAACATTTTGTTCTAAAAATTAATAAAGTGAACAATTTCAGAAAAAATTGGGAAAACATAAACTGATGCCAAGTGAGGAGAACACTGAGCATAGTAATTTTATAACAGAATCAACTATGAAAGAATAATCTACTCTGATCAATACAATGATCCATAACAATTACAAAGGACTCAAGCATTGGGGAAAAAAAGCTTTCTAGCTCCAGAGAGAATTGATCAACTCTGGGTAAAGACTGGAACATAATTTTTTGCCTTATTTTACTTATTGTTGGGGTTTTCTATTTTAATATTTGTGGCTTTGTGTATGTTTTGTTTTGTTTCTTTTGTTTTTTAGCATAATTAATATAGAAAAAAACTAGGTGATAAAGTGGATAGAGTGGCAGTCTGGAGTCAGGAAGAGTCATCTTCATAAATTCAAATGTGATCTTGGACCCTTACTAATTAGTCACTTGACCCTTTTTGCTTCAATATTCTAATCTGTAATGGAGCTAAAGAAGGAAATGGCAAACTCCTCCAGTATATTTGCCAAGAAAACCCTAAATAGGGTTAGAGGCAAACATAACTGAACAACAGTGTAAAAAACATTTTTCATGATTTCATACATATATTTTATTGTTACTGGATGTGGAGGAAGTGAGAGAAGAAATGTTAGAACTGTTAAAAAGAAAGAAATGTTAAAAAAAAATTAAATCCCCCAAAATGAAAAAGGGATAGAAAAAAACATTAAATGAAGTCTTTCCTAAGGAAGCTAAAAGAAGCTGGAATGGAATTAACAGATTTTTTTTAATAATATGAAAGGCACCATATCTGAAAAAGTTCAACAATAATAGGAAGAGGCTTCGTCCTTTTTTTTCAGAGCATGAACAAAAACAACACTATTATTGTTGTTGACTATGTTATAGATTCACGTTCCATAAGGAAGAAAAAAATGAAACCTTAGAAATAGGAAGAAATCCTAAAATACAAAATGTCACTATAATACAAATCTTTTTATAATGTTTTGATACTTATTTTCTTTTTCATTGACAATAGTCAAGGAAATAGCATGTTACTACAGTCTCCTAGACTTGATAAGCCTGATATCAAGGAATGATGGTAAAATATCAACATTGTCAGATAATGAAAACCAAAGTTAGTCTGATTTAGTAAAAATATCAAGAAGCAGTATAGGATAATAGTACATAGACTCCACTTGGAGAATAGAACTAGAATATTATTAACTGACTTAGAATATTATTAGTTGACTATGGGCAAGTTGCTTGACCTAAGTCTCAGGTTACTTATTAATAAACTAGAATCATTTTATAGTACTGTTTTTAATAATAATAATAATAATAATAATAAAGATATGAATAACTAGTATTTATTGTTTTAAGATTTACAAAGTGGTTAACAAATATTATCTTACATGATTCTGAGAGTTAAGTGCTTTTATTATCCTAATTTCACAGATCAGGAAACTGAAAAAGATAAAAGGAAAATGGCATGCTCAAGGTCATACAGCTAGACTGTCCAAGCTAGTTCTCCATATAGCTGTCCAACGTAGAATTTGTACGCAAGTCTTCATGACTCCAAGTTCATCACTCTCCCTATTGTACCACCATGCCACAAATAAAGTGTTGCAAACCCTAACATGCTATAACAATTTCATGTGTCATTTTTATTCTGTAACAGTGATTGCCAATAAAATATAGATAGATAAATAGATCACATCAATTTCATTGAGAGAAAAGCTATGACTAAATAGAACAAAATTAATCTCTAAAAAGAATTGTTCTCACTTTAAAGACACTAACCATAATTATTCAGGATTAGTCATATATGCTGATTTATATGTAAAGCAAAGATGAAGAAATAAGTTTCTGAAAAACAGGATATTTGGATTTGGAAACAGCCTTAGATACTTAATAGCTATCTTGGCTAGGAAATATATTAAACTTTCCAGAATTTCAATTTCCTCTTTTATAAAATTGAAACAAAAATAATTATAGTAATTACTTCTCTGCCATATTGAAAGTATTTCACAAGTCTCCAAGTACTCTAGAAATGTGAATTATTATTTTCTTGGCTGTGTAAACTTGGTGGTCCATTTAAATTTGCCTCAGTTTCCTCATCTGTAAAATAGGGATGATAATAAGGCTATTGTGAGGACAAAGATTATATAATTTTACAAAAGGTTTTTGCAAACTGTCTTTCTTTTGTGCCTGAAAAGAAGTCCATCAAAGTCCCAATTAGTATATATCATGAACCTTGTAAAGGAATCATATTATTTACATTTTCATTGAATATCTCCTCTGGACTGCTACTAAATGGCATATTTTACATAAAAATTATAACTTTGAGTTCTGAAAATCTGAATAATGCTGCCACTTCATAGTATTTTTTATTCACACTATTTGAGACCTAAGTATAACTCCTCTCCTTTAGTTCTTGGAATATATAACTTCCTTCAAGACATTTTTTTAGCTTTTACAAGGCAATGACAAAGACCTCCAGAATATTAGGTGATACAGCAAGGTAATTATTGTGTCCGAGGTCAAATTTGAACTCAGGTCCTCCTGACTCCAGGATGGGTACTCTATCCACTGAGCCACCTAGCCACCCCTTACTTAAAGACTTGACTCATGTGCCCCTTACTACTTCTAGTCTTTGCTGTTCAGCTTTTGCTGATCACTTTGCTAATGACTTCCCCATCCTTAAAATTATCATGTATTCACTATATATACATTGTACTTACTCATCTCTATACATTTTGTTTCTATCTGAAAGCTCCCTGAGGATAGAGAGTTTTTCATTTGGATTTAGTGACCCCTGCAATCTACCATTGTATCTGGTATACTTTTTTCCAGTCACAATCATTCATGGTATGACAGTTGAGGAAGCAATTTAAGGAATCATAGTAGGTATTTAATAAATACTTGTTGACTTATTCATTAATTGATTGATTTGATGCCATTTTAGTATAGGTGGTGCTTTAGGACATTGTCCACAAATTACTATCTTATGAGAAGGAAATGAATGAAAGAGAAATTTGGGTTAAAATTACAGTATCATGAAACTCTGTACTGCTCTCAGAGAATAGTATTCTCTTCCATCATTATCATTTGGAAGATATATCATTTGAAATCAGGATTATAGTAAGAGTTAGCTTTACTTTACAAATTTGACTATGTTTAGAAAGAGAGACAATGTAGACAAAGATCACTTTTTTGGAAGGGACATCAGTTTTTAAAGTTAAGAGATATGATTGTGTAGACAAAGGTCACTAGTTGGTAAATAAATGTAATTTGGAGAAAATTTAATTCACTTGGACATAGGAAATTTGAGAATGTTATGGAGAAAAGGAAAAAGGCTCAGTAAACTTGTGTTTTTCAGTTAAATATTTTCTGTGGTTCATGTATGCTCTTTTAATAGGCTCTGACCTTCAGAATTTATACTTGAACAATTTTTTTAAAGTTTAATAAGCATATTCAGTTTTTTAAAAAGTGGAGTTAAGTGACTAAATTCTTGTAATTAACTGACCCACTTGCTAACTGTATGTTGAATACTAGGCATTTTCGGGGGGGGGGGGTTGTTTTATAAAATGCTTTTTTTCACTAAGAATTGGCAATCTGTGTGGAACCTAAAGATGTGACATTTCCCACAATTCAAAACAGCCATATTTTCATGAATATGACTACTATTTTCACTGACTGCAGATTATCATTCTTGATACAGATGATTTTGTAAGTGGCCAGGATTTTGGTGATGAGCCTCCACAAACTTAGCTAGACTGGTTCTCAGGTAATAATAGACTGTCCCTACATTCATAGTGGGCACCAAGATGGTACTATGGAAAGAGTGCCAGGTCTGGAATCAGGAAGACTCATTTTGCTGAATTCAAAGCTGACCTCAGAAACATACTATCTGTGCCAGTCAGCTAACCCCATTTGTCTCAATTTTCCCATATTTAAAACGAGCTGTAGAAGGAAATGGCAAACCACTCCAATATCTCTCCCAAGAAAACCCCAAATGGTGTCACAGAGTCAGACATGACTGAAAAATATCTCAACAACAATAGCAATAGTTCTTTCTAGCTTAGAATCTGCCAGTGTTTGTGTTCTGCTAATGTACCCTTCAAAAAACTGGAGTCTCATCCGAATTACAGTGAAGGATCAGGATAAGCATTTAGAAGAGGGAAGGTAGAATACAGAAAAGAGATTATTGAAATGATGATAAGCAATATCTGCTTAAAGCCATCAATGAACTTTAAGTGATGAAGTAAAAAGAAAAACTACATGGACACAGGTAAAATTGCAAGTCTTTCTCAGTAATGTTGCATGGCATTCCTCAGACAATTTAGACTATAATTTGCCTTAATGAGAGTTTTGCTAAGATCATAAAGATGTAACAATAGTACCTGTAGATAATAATAAGATAAGAAAATAAAATTTGATTTAATGAGAGATTACTCAATCCTAAGAATGTAATTTAGATCAAATAGCCTATAGAGCACCTTCTTAAATATACAGAACATATAGGAATGAAAGATATAGCTAGCAGCCAACAGTCCGTTAAATAATAATTAACTCAATAAGAGATCAAGAGGTGAATTTGAGGTGATTAGACTATAAATGATTTGCTACAATATGGAATACAATTTGCCTGAGATAATAAAAGTGAATAGCAGGAAAAATATAATGATTAAACCTTAGTCTCAAAGAATAGTTAAGAAACTGAAACCCCTTCCTTCATTGCAGAGTTGGAGGAACTATAAATATTTTGATGCAGCTTTTTTTTATTCTTTTAAAAGTCTTTGTTTCTATGTATATCTCCCTTGATAGGGAGGATAAGAAAGGAAATGTTTATGCATTGAATTTATAAAACAAATAAAAGTAAGAAAAAATCATTAAATAGCTAGTACATTTTTAGGAGAATAAGTAGGAAACATGATTTAATTGAAAAATACCTAAATATTAGTTTTATATGTTATATAAGTGATGTGTGTTAAAAAGAATACAATTCACATTCTGTCTACTAGCATTGTTCATCAAAGCAGAGTCTAAATCACATTGTCAAAAACCAAAGAGGGGAAAAAAACCTCTCCATGTAGAAGAAAAATTAAAAAATAAAGCTGGTTCTTAAAGGATGACAAATTCCCTGACTACTGTGTTTAGAATAGCTTGCACTAAAAAAAATAGTGGTCTTAGGAAAAAAGTTATGTTTATAGTGACATTTAGAATCTTTTTTCTTTGAGTAAATTCATATATTCTTGAAATTTCTTTTCGAAAAAGTGTATAGATTGATAAGAAACAAATTTTATTTATAATATTCATTCTTCCATTAAAGTCTTACTTCAGTTGTTCATTGCATATTAGAGATCATGCTGAGTTTGCTTTAAAGTTTGCGACCATTCACTTCAGGAGCTAGTACCTCTCTTTCACAATTGCAGGTGGGTCTTTCAGAGGGATTTACTCAATAAAGTATTCTCCTTTGATAGTCATATGTAATTAGATCAGAATAAAGACATTCCTGAGATGTTATCCTAAAATCATTATCTATAAAACATTCCCCACTATAAATCTGAGGTGCATAAATACACAATTTCTTTAGTGGGAAGAATGAGTATGCATACAATATATTATACGTGTTATAGGTTTTGATGTCCTTTTTTTTCATGTCCTCATCTTGCCCCTCCCTGGGGACAGATGTTTGCTGAACAGGTCACTGAACCAGAGTTCATAGACCAGCTTTTACCATGCAAATCTCAATCACCAAAGCTATTTCTCTCTTAAATCCACAGCTGGTTCTCTTCTCTGCTTCTCAGGGTCATAGCTCCACTGAGTGACCCACTTCCTGCTGAGTGTGATGTTTCCTATCAGATAAATAGCACCAAAGCAAAACTCCATATCTCTGATACTAGCACAAAGGGAAAGGCAAAGAGCTATCTCCTCTGAAAAGCTAGATTCTTCTGACTCACCTCTTGCAACTACTTTCTTTTTTGACTAATTTTGGAGCCATCAAGCTAACTTTTGAAAGACCACCTAAAGCATGACCAATCTTTTGACAACCAATGGCAAACAATTTTCTGATTACATCAAAGAAAACTCCTGCATACTTCATAGAGGACTAAAAGAGTATAGATGCATCTTCTTACATTGCTTAATATATTAAGACTTTTGTTGCCATAACTAATATGGAAATATGTTAAACATGATTCTACATATACAACCTATATCAGATTGGTCACTGCCATGGGAGGAGGGAGGGAAGAGAGCATGGTAGAGAAATGTGAAACTCAAAAGTTTGAAAAAAGATGAATATTGGAAACTATATTTGCATGTAATTGTGAGGAGAAATAAAAAAATTTGAAAAAATACTTTTGTCCTCCTTTTTACTGTCCTCTTGTAATTTAATCAACTGGTCTGTGGAAGAAACCAATTGAATAGAGTTTTTTGACCAACTTCTCTTCTGAAAGACTATCTTACTAGAGTTTATCACTAGAGTTTAGTCATTGGATTTTTTTCAACTACAGCAACTCACAGGTTTGAAATATGTGTGTGTCACTTGATGAAATACACCAATAAAATCCTAATGACTTGTAATATTTTATATAAATGCTAAGAAATTTTAAAATGATAAAGTTTAATAGCCACCAATTCTTGCAGTCAAAGAAATGACATATCACATGTAGATGACTGTCACATCAATTGGAAAATAGCATGGTATGATAGGCAGTAAACCTGCTCTTAACCCAGGAAACCAGATTCAAATTCTAGAACCTGGGTACTTCTTTCTTCCTACCCTCAACCCCAACATGGTCTATATTAGTTTTTCCCTGAAAAATTACAAAACTTTTTGGGATTCTATTGGTCCAAGAAACCAATAAGCTTAAAAGCTTGGCCTTTATTGAAACAGCTTCCTTATGTGGGCACACTGACTTAGCATCCTAGTCACTTAAAGACTTTAAAAGGTACACTCAGAAGGAGTCAGGGCCCTTCAGATCTAGCAGATATCCCAAGAAGGAGAATGACTACACCCTTTTCTTCTAACTAGATAATTTCCATAGAGAAAGGGGTATTATAATTGTTGAATATGCTTTAATAAGTAAAACACCTTTTGCTAGCAGTCAGTCAAATGACTTGCAAATGACTTATTTCATTCCAACACAGAACCAAAGCGAGATTTGATAGGAAAAAAAAATACTGGATATGAAGATAGTGGTATTCTGCCACTTACTAGGTATATGACCTTAGAGAAGTTATCTAACATCTATACACCTCAGTTTCCTCTTTTGGAAAAAAGGATTTGGCTAAGACAATATATAATGTACCTTCAAGTTCTAACTCTATGGTCCTGTGATATTAAGATACTGATTAAAGAGTCTTATTTCCTTCCTGATTTAATAGCTAATTATATATATATATATATATATATATATATATATATATATATATATATATGGTTTACTATGTACTGGGCAATGTGTTAAGGACTTTACAGTTATTATTTCATATGAGTCTCACCACACCCTGGTAGGTAGATGCTACTACTCATTTAACAGATGGGAAAATTGAGGCAAAAATAGGTCAAGTGACTTGTCCAAGATCACACAGCTAATAAGTGTCTGAGGTCAGCTTTGAACTCAGTCTTCCTAACTCCAGACCCCACTCACTTTTCACAGAAATCCCTAATCTTCCTACAATATCTCAAGGAGCATTTTGTTTTAAAAAGACTCTGGACAACTCTTCTCTATAATACCAAATTCTAATTGTTTCTCAAACAATGTAACCTTAGAACCATACTGTATTTATTTCCCCAAAAAAAATCATCCATCTTTACTTACAGACTTCAAGTTTATTTTGTCATAAATATGAAATTTGATTTCATGAATTCATAATTAAGATCCACTTTTGATTTATTAATAAGATCCATCATATTTCCAGATGATAATTAGTATCAAAGTTGTGTTAAACATATATAAAGTTATTTATAGGAGGCTTTCAGTCATTCCTTGAATGCTAACATTTTCTTATATCATCACATTATTCTCTTGATATTACATGGGTGTCCATGGACTATTATCCTCTGCTGTCATGACTTGATTGGGCTTACATCTATTGGATTTTTAGAATAATAACTTAACAGGGGGTGGCTAGGTGTCCCAGTGGAGTCAGGAGTTACTGAGTTCAAATCCAGCCTCAGATACTTAATAATTACCTAGTTGTGTGGCCTTGGGCAAGCCACTTAATCCCATTGCCTTACCAAAAAAAAACCCTAAAAAAATATCTTAACAGACTTCCCAAACTAGATTTTTTTTGGTCCAGACACATGATTTCAGTAGTGTAGGAAATTCTTTACCAATATATATCAGCAACTATTCTATAGCTTTTCTTCATAGAGAATTACCTGGGATTCTGAGAAGTTATGTCAAAGATGTCTTCTTTACTATTATTTTGACTCTTATTGTAAAATAATGATTTTTAAAATATACACCTTTCAGAAAAATTGTTGAGGTTACATGATAAACACAGATTCATTATTTGGCCTTTCCAAATTAAATCAATGAACCACCATCCTTTTTAGTTACAAATCCTTTTATGTTCTGATTTAATTTATAGTGGTATAATCAATGGTCAGACATTTGAAGCTATGGGCTCATAAGGATCAGCCTTAGCAGAATGACTCCAAAAATCCTTCAAGTCAAGTCAACAAACATTTTTTAAAGTATCTATCATGTGTTAGATAGTGTGCTAAGACTTGGGTTACAAAAAAAATAAAAGACAAAGAGCTTATTGTCTAATGGGGGAGACAACATGTAAAAACATGGTACAAACAAGACTTTTACAAGTTAAATTAGAGATAATTATAGACAGAAGGTTTTCTTTGTATCTCTTTGATCATACCCATAGTTACCTCTAGGAAATCTCAGAATTTAGCCTAAATAAAATTGTTTAGATCTCCACAGATGAAATAATAAATAAATGAAAAAAATATTAAGATTGTGCTAAGCATTACAGATATACAAAGAAAAGTAAGACAAAGAATTCACTAAGAATTCATATTCTGGAGGGGGGAGTGGGAGTAGAGAGTGAGAGAAGTTCATCTGCAAGGAAAATTGAAAAGGTTCCATAAGGCTTAGAAGATATTTGCAAGTCAGTTGACAATGCCAAGGGGTCGTTCACCATATCAATCAATTGTCAAATTCTCTCCTTTCTACCCTCATAATTTCTCCTTTATACATCTCCTCTTTTCTGACACTGATACTATCCTGGTACATACAGGTCCTTATTGCAATCACTTGATCATCTCCCTGTCTCAAGTGTCTCGTCACTCCAATCTATTTTCCATTTCTAAACATATCATCAGCACCTTCCATTCAATAAATTGCAGTGATTCTGTATTGCCTTCTGGTTCATATGTAAAATCCTTTTTTGGTTATCAAAACCTTTCATAACTTGGCCCTTCCCACCTTCCCGGTTTTCAGCCACATCCCTAACCACCTATTCCTTAATCCAGTGATTGTCCTCCTTGATGTTCTTCACACATGGTTCCCCTTCTCCCAACTCTGCATTTTCACTGGCTACCTGCCATGTCTGAAACTCTTTCTTCTTTCTGACTTCCTCCAAATTCCAGCTGAAGTCCTGCCTTTTTCAAGACTCTTTCCCAGTCCTCCTTAATCTCAATACCTTCTCTCTGAGACTATTCCCAACCAATCCACTATATATTTTATTTGTACATAGGTGTTTTTGTGTGGTCTCCACCATAATATTCCTTGAGAGGAAAAAAAAACATTTTTACCTTTCTATGCCCCTAAATTGATAGATTGATTAGTTCTAGACAGTGTATCATTAAGGTAGATGGTAAGACCCTTTGGCAAACAATACAATTCAACTAGAATACTAAGTAGAGCTAAGGCTAATGTAAGAACATATCTTGTTTAGTTTCATTTTTATTGATAAAAATGCTCATTTTTTTTATTTTGAACTATCTTTCTATTCCAAGGACTTAAGTGGAAAATTTTTTGAGTCTAATATAATTCTGGTAAAGGACCTGCCAAGGCCATGTCTCCATTTGTTCCCCTGAATGTTGAAGGTGAGAAGCTGGATAAGTTGCCCAGGCATTGCTGCTACACACAGATGAGATATCTGATGCCCCCAAAATAAAATAACTTGTAAAAAATTTCAAATCAGATTAAGAAGTGTTTGAGCAGGGATTAGATGACTCTATATTACAGATTCTTGAATCTGGTAGGATTGGTCAAATGACTTCTATGGACCTTTTGAGCTCTATGAGTCCATGCTAATATTGTCACTTAGGGTTCATCTGCAAGTTTCATTGGTACATTGTGTCTGCCCCATGGTACCACAAAGAGCTAATTATTGCAGAAGTAACTGATATAATTTTGTTTCCTTTTAGACTAAAAAATAATAATAATTCTGCTTTGTGATAAAATTATTTATTTATAAAAGGAACTTCTCAAGCACAATATGAATTTCTAAGTAATAGCTAAGATACCATAAAGCCAAATTGACGTTATCACAGAAATAGCATTCAAAAGAAAGAAACAATTAAATTTCAACAAAGTAGGTTGAATCAGAGAATATAAATATAAGATTTCTATCTAAAGGGTATCTTAGAGGTCATCTAGTCTAACATGCTCATTTTATAGATGAGATAGTTGAGAACTAGAGAGATGAAATGAAATGTTTAAGGTCATGGACCTAATAAGGAGAATTTGAATGAAAGTTCTCTGATATTAAATCTGGCATACTTTCTACTGAACTATAAACATAACACCTACTGACACAAATCTGGCTATCAAATAGAGAATTCTTATTTTTTTCCATCAGAGCTCCGAAAGAAATAATCAAAGGATCTCCATACCCAGTTGCTAGTACTCTCTGTTACCAAATCATTTATCTAGATTTTGTATTTTGCATGTAGCCATGAATGTGTATGGTATCTCCTATCATAGTATGGAAGCTCCTTGAGGTCAAGGATTATTTACTTTTGTCTTTGTTCACCAAATACCATTACACACAAATAATGATTGATTGAAATTATTTACTCTCTTGAGTTTGGTGGGGGGGAGCAAATAAGAAATGTATTAAGCCCAATGCTAAGCACTTTTTACAAATATGATCTTATGTACTCCTCACAACAATCTTACAAAATAAGTGTTGTTGTTCCGTCATTTCCATCATGTACAACTTTTTATGACCCCATTTGGGGTTTTCTTGGCAAAGATACTAAACAGGATTAATGACTTGCTCAGGGTCACATAGCTGGTAGGTGTCTGTGGTGAGATTTGGATTCAGGTCTTCCAGACTTCACACCCAGTTCACTATCCACTGAGCTACACACGCACACACACACACACACACACACACACACACACACAAACACACACACACGGTGCAATTACTTTATACTTGAGGAAACTGAGACAAACGGAGGTTAAGTGACTTGCCCAGAGTCACACAATTAATAAATATTCAAACAGGATTAACTCAAGCCCCCCTGATTCCACCAAACCAAATGTTCTGTCTTTTGTGACACTAGAAATTTCAAAATTCCCTTCATTTTTTCCATCTTCTTGCAAGGGAAATAGAGGTACAAGAGGGCTATTTGAGGCATGGGAAGGGAAATGGTTGATGCATAAAAGGTTTGAGAATACTTTGGGTTTTTCCAAATTTATAATGACTGCATAACTTCTATAGACTGCCAGGCCTTGTGTGAGGATCCATTGAAGAAAATCAGGCAATATTTATGTGGTTGCAGATTTAGAAACAAATCACAATATGTGAGTTTCTTCATCCTTAAATGGGATAAAACCTGGTTAAAATACATCTCAAATGCAGCTTCAAAAGAGGAAAGTAGAGAATATGTTGCAAAGGGCAGTTTGTCTGGGGCATGAAAGAAACAATGGGCCTTTGGTAACAAGAAACAAATATGGTCATATTTGTTGCTTGTATGTGAATGAACACTTCAGGACTTCTCCCCTATTTTCTGTGTGGCTCTAGATGTCTAAACCCCAGCTGCACAACCTCTTAATGTTCACGGACTAGGACAATCATCCTATCTCCTCAGAGCCATTCTGGAGGCATCTGATGTCTTTAAAAATGATTCTTTTCACTTAAATTATTAGCCTTGTTTATTCCAAAACTTAATTATATAGCTCAATTTATACAATGATCCAAGAAAATCCCAAAGGACTAATAATGAAGCATAATATCTGCCTCTAGAGAAAGAACTGATATTATTTGACTACAGACTGGAACTTACTATTTTTCACTTTCTTTCTTTCATTTTTTTCTTTTATTCAATATGAATTGAATATGAAAATATTTATTGTAATTGCACATATATAATCTGCATCTGATTGCTTACCATCATAGAGGGTGGGGGGAAGAAAAGTAAGGTGATACAGAATTTGGAAATCAAAACATTAAAAAAAATTTGCTTTGACATTTATTTGAAGAATAAGGTAAAATACATATACTAAAAAAATAAATATGTAGAGATTAAGTGCTGCTACCAAAGAAAAAAAGATCCTGTTGAATTTATAGAATGTGATAATAAAATATCAATTCTCAGTCATATTCTATCCTTTTAAGCCCCATGCCCATTTTTATTTTCTGTCTTAAAAGATTTATTTGCTAATCCCTAATGGATTGCTGCCTTGGAGGCAGCAGTTCTCAAACTTTTTGATCTTAGAATCTCTTTCTACTCTTAAAAATGATTATAGACCCCCTCTCAAAAAAGTATTTGTTCATATAGATTATATCAAAATATACCATAATACTGATTAAAATATCTTAGTTTTCTTTTAAAAAATAGTTTTTACCTTGAGAACCACTAACAGGGTCTTGGGAACTTTTAAGGATCTAAGCAACATACTTTGAAATCTATTACTCTAATGGATTACTGTCACTCACAGTTATGTGGCACAATAGAGCACTAGACCTGGAATCAGGAAGACCTGAATTCAAATACAGTTTTAGACACTTCCTAGATGTATACCCCTGAGCAAGTCATTTAACCACTACCTTTGTTTCCTCAATTGTCATATGGAAATAACGATAGCGCCTACAATGTTGTGAGAATCAAAAGACATAATATTTAATAACATAGAAGGCATCTAACAAATATTTGTTCCCTTTTCTATCAAAGTCCTATATAACAAGAAAAAGTGAGGAAAAAAACTCACAAGCCTTGAAAACAGTTAGAATTAAACTGATTTCATGCCTTCTTAAGTTTCCTATAGAGTCCTTGTCAGGGCTTACTATCACAAAGACCCTCATCTTGCCTAAAATGTACAGCGTATTAGAAATGATATGTTCTACCAGGATTAGTCTTTTTGAGCAGAGATAATTCTGGAATTAAGAGAACCAGAGAGAATTCTGGAACTTAAGCAGGTGGATTGACTAGCATATTAGCATCTACTTTATCTTTCTCTAATTTGTCTCATTCCTCTACAATGATAAAAGTGGAAAGGAAAGTGATAAAAGATGTAGCCACTGGACTTCATATGTATCCCTGTATGATTGGTAAGAGAAATAAATATCCAGCAGTTACAATGTCTAGTGGACTACCATGTTTTAACCTGAATAATAACAATTCTTATTTATACCCCTTAACAACTATTACAAAGATGGGGAACATGAGGATCAAGGGAAATAAGTGACTTGCTTGTGGCTACATTGATTTACATCTGCTCTCTATTGCTAAATCTTCCTAACATACTCAAATCAAAAAAAAAAAAAAACAATGCTACATACTTCTCCATTTTAAGTGTTCATTCCTTTCTATTTAAATGCAACTATAGGTTTTAAAAAACACTTTGAAACTTTTCATTACTTTAAACTTCAGATAACTTTTCCATTTGTGGTAATAACAGAAATTTAGTTAAACATAATTTAATTTATTAAATCTAGCCATAATTCTTATTCTGAAATTAAAGAAGCTGAAAATGAACATTTCTTCTAGATTTTAACAGTCTCTTCAATTCCCTGCTTCTGCAGTGGCCCTTATGTCTTGAAAGAAATCAGGAAAGCACAATTATGCAGCTCAAATTTGAGCTTAGAAAAGCACAATACAATGAACTCCACTTATCAGTACCACTTTAGATGATGATAATATGAGTCTATTAATTGGTTGACTTAATTAAGAAGAAATTTGGTTACTAAAATGCTGAAATGGATATTGAGTTTTTTTAGCTTTATGCAATTATCTGAAATATGTGTCTAATGGAGCAGCACCATTAGCTATAACACAGCCTCTGGCTCCTGGGAGTTCCCAATAGATTGACATGAACCCCCAAACCGTATGTTCAGGATATGCTCAGTATACCATATTAAGATGGATGCAATTTATAATTGTTATTCATTTACGGTTGTGTTCAATTTTTCATGACCCCTTTGTGGGACTTTCTTGACAAAGATACTACAGTGATTTGCCATTTCCTTTTCCAATCTCATTTTACAGAGGGGGAAACTGAGGCAAACAGGGTTCTATGATTGCCCAGGGTCGCACAGCTAGTAAATATCTGAGGCCATATTTGGACTCAGATCTTCCTGACTCCAGATCCTGTGCTCTATTCACTATCCTATTAAGCAGCCATGTGTAAAGGCAGGGTTTACTGACAAGGAAGGCTAGCTTAGAGCTTAGCTGAGTAGTTATTGTCATCACTCCAGCAACCATTCAAATGAAGCACAATCACCTCTGAACTTTTGAATTTTCAAACTTAAAATACTAGAGGACCCCCAAAGATCTACCATAGTTGGCTGGCCATCCTGTTATTGTACCTTTTACCAAGTAAGGTAAAATTCAATGATTACTCCATCTCATATGAGAATCTGTGAAACTCAACCATCACAGACCACCAATCTGCTAGTGGCTATATCTATGCAAGATTGTGCATACATACACATGCACACACACACACACACACACACACAGACACACAGACACAATTTGCACTTGATGGAAATCTGGATTTGAACCTTAGTTCTTCCACCTTAAGCAAATCCATTGACCTCTCTGGGCCTCATTTTTCCTATCTGTAGATCAGATGAAACTAGATTACCTCTAAGAAGCCTTAACATTGTAATTCTTTAAAACAACACTTTACAAGATAGTCAATCTGAAAAAAGTAAAATAAAAATAACCTTTTAAAACACAATAAAACCCTGTTATCCAAAAGAAACATAAACAAAATGCCCTTTCCTTGAACCATTGACTGAAATCTCTAACCTGAGTCAGAACAAATAAAATTCAAATAATGAAAGAAGCAGGGCGGATGACCCAATATTGGCACAGTTTCTTTCAGTGCTTTAAGACTTGCAGATAGTTGCTATGAAAGAGTACTCTTGATTCAATCTGAGCACATCAATATCTAAGTTAGGCCCACTGAGAATCCCTAGGCTGCATAGTGGGTTATAGAAAGTGAATAACAACCAATATGTTCAACTGGATGATATGGTCTTTGAAATAATGGAAGCCAAACATTATATGTTTAATCCATAGCCTACTATTTTTTAATGTCTCCTTTCTAGGCTCATGGAAAACTTGGTATTATTTACTCTGTGTTTAAAAATGCTTTCAATTGTGGGTGAGAGATGCTAAACTCTATAGATGTTTTAAAAAATGAAAAACTCACAACCCATACCCTCTGCAAGATTTCTTTTTCCTTTCTTTTTCTCTTTTTTTAGGATTTTTCAAGGCAATGGGGTTAAGTGTCTTGCCCAAGGCCACACAGCTAGGTAATTATTAAGTGTCTGAGACCAGATTTGAACTCAGATACTCCTGACTCTAGGGCCAGTGCTCTATCCACTGAGCCACCTAGCCGCCATGCAAGATTTCTTAATATACTTCTACAAAAAAGCTTCAGGCAGTGAATGAAATTCAGACATCGATTTTTTTTTATTTTCATTTCAAAAGAGAAAGCAGAAACAGAAACTGTGATTCTGATTATTTTCTACCCAAAAGACTTCACCTCCCTCCTGATGCACACCACAGAGCCGTTTAGACTCTAAGATCAATCTGATATCTCTGCACCTTTGTGGCTTTCTTGGGCCTGATTTAAAACACACAGGACAATGTTGCAGTCTGCAGTCCATCACAGTTATTGAAAGGATGAATACTTTGTACTTTTCTTGTAAAAAAAAAACATGAAGAAGTTTTAAAGAATCTAGTTAAGTCCCAATTAAATTTAGGCTCAAAACTGCATTGTTCCTTTACTGACCAGATGGATGAAACAATGTAATAAGTCTTTTCGATTTTAATTTCAAGTTCTAGTTCTTACCCATTAAATCATCCCCAAATGCTTTTATAATTCTATAAAATAATAGTTAACCTCCAACTTTAAAAAATGTTTTCTGAAGCATTCTGTTGGTGCTTATACTTAATTCCTTATTCCTTTTCTTTTTATCCAGGATTTAGTAACAATTAATATAGCCTTTGTCTAGCTATCCCTACCTCTTAAAAATAAATTTGTCCAATCAAATCCTCAGTTAGGGGGTTTGATGGGGTATCATTGGCAGTAAGTCCTGAATTTATTCTATTTCCATCTTTCCTTCTGGGGAGGGAGTAAAGGGCCCTTCATTTCAAAGGAAGAATAGGATGATCATTGAAGGGAATAGTGAATTCATACAAAAGAAGAGAGACTAAGTACTTGCCTGAAAAATTGGAGACATCTGTTGGTTTCTAATATACCAATTTCTCTCTCCCTCCTACCTCCCATGAAGCCTAAGGTGAGCCAATCAATCATGTGTAAATAATAAAGTTCAAAGAGGAACTGAACTATAATATCTTAAAGATGATGGCATTTTTCCACTTAAATATAATTTCTATGAATATATATAAACTGTTTTCACTGTGACCGCTTGGCATTTCTACTGTGCTCCTCATCATAAAGCTCTTAGGCAAAGGAAAAGCACTTTGAAAAATTGATTGCCTGAATCCTCCTTAATACCTAGAGAAGTTGTATTATTGCTACCCTTTCATATAAGTAACTAATCCTAGGATGCTGAGAAAACAGACACCTACTCTCCTGTTTTAAGCACACAACTTAAGAAACTGAACAATGTTGGATCAATTGGTTTAGTGTCTTTTTCCTGAAAAGCAGATTTTACAGAATAGGTTTCCATCAAAGCTGAATATTGACTTCGAAAAAGGTTTTTTCTTCTTCTTTAGTGGTAAAGAAATAAAATAAAGATAGAAAAATAAAAACATTTCCTGAGAAATGTCCAGAATGAATATATCCAATGAAATGTATTGTTTCCTGTTGCCATATATTCTGAGTCTCTTGAATTTAGGTGTCTTTTGACTTTGTCATTGAACCTTGTATCCTAACAGACTATAACCAGAAACTCAGAATTCCATAGGGTTTTTTTTAGAAAACAAGAGGATAGGCTTTTTAATTATACATAATTTGAAGTATGCATTGACCACATATGGGAAGTTTTTACTCAAAGATGAATATGAAAAATGCATTTTATCAAAATGGGAATGAACTCAATCAGAAAACTACTTTGAATGAAAATCTTAAATTTAACAGTTTCTAAGACACATATACACACACATTCACACACATATACACACATACATACATACATACATATGCAAATATACACCACTGGAAGTCAGAGAAAACACAATGTCAGTTCCTTCCTGTTGGAATATAAGCTCTTTATGAGTAGGGATTGTTTCTTACTTATATTTGTACCCCCAATAATTAGAACACATGGTGATGATGATGTTTGTCCTTCATTATCAAAGAAAAAAATTACATCAGAAAGGTGATGCCATGATGAACGCATGAATTAGATTTGAGAAAGGGGGTGCTGTGCTAAGTCACCAGCCTCACTTTCTCTTGCAGAGCCATCTGGGTCCTTGGCAAGATATGAACAAGGACAACTGGAGATGACCCTTAACACAAGGCAGCCAGGGATTAAGTGACTTGCCCAATGTCACAAAGCTAGTAAGTTTCCATTGTCTGAGACAGGATTCAAACTCTTATTCACATGACTCCTAGGCAAGTGCGCTATCACTGTGCCACCTAGCTGCCCCAGGACAAATAGTAATACCCATTGATGTGGATAAGTCTAAGATTTATGAAGGGGAGATTAAGCCACACTAAAAAAATGGATAACTGGAAACAAAAAACAAAGGTCAAAACTTATACCATAAAACCTCTAAGAAGATATGATATAGCAATAAAGATAACTTTTCCAAAGTCCTATTGAGTAATTCCTGATGAGAGGAAAGGAATCCCATATGTATCATATGACTTATGGGTATGGATGTATATATATATATCAATATTTTACAATTCTTCCAACCAAAGAAATAATGATTGAGAATTCTTTTGCCCATGCAAAAACCCTGTTGAATCAGGTTGGGGGAAGAATTAATAGACAGTATGGGATTGTGGCAATGACATTGTGTGACAATGTGATTGTGGATGCAACCAAGGAGAGAGAGGAGATAATGAGTCACTGAGGGAATTATGGGATAAGGGGAAAGGTTGCCCCAAGGAGAAGGTCTGCACTGTGACAGGATCAACCCTCAGGGTGGCAGATCTGGGATAAGTGAAGGAGGAAGATCAAATACTGTAATCTCATGGTACATTTATAAAGGGGAAAAATAGAATATGCTTCAAAACCCATTCTGTTCTCCCCCAGGAGGAAGTTACACAATCACACACCTGTGTGAGCATACACACACATACACACATGCACATGTGCACACGCACATACACACACACACACACACACACAAAACCCTCTGCTGGCAGCATCTGGAGCCATACCCCATCACAAAGACCTACATATGATTCTGATTCCAACAATCCAAGCCTGTGCCTATGAGATCTAACTGTCATACACAAAGAGAGACAATGAACATACAGGCTATTTATAAAGGTATATTTCATCCACACTTAAAATTTCTTCAACCTAATAGGTAATTTATGTAGGGGGCAAGTTATTAGTACATTAATAAGGCTTTTTACATAAAGATAGATATATTTGAAATAGCACAATTGTATAATAAAACAGATGTTGGCCAGTGCTAGCACAGATGCTTTATTAAGAAAAGGAAAAAAATCTCGATAATTATGGGGTGATTCATTTACTTGGAAATAGTAGCTTTGTCAATTACAATGAAAGCATATTAACAATGCAGCACTTCTTTTCTAAGTGCATGGAAACTGCCTTCCAACCATGTGCACATTATTGTTTCTATTCTGACTATAAATCTAGATGATTTTAATAATGCTACATTGATTTACATCTGCTCTCTATTGCTAAATCTTCCTAACATACTCAAATAAAAAAAAAACAGTGCTACATGCTTCTCCATTTTAAGTGTTCATTCCTTTCTATTTAAATGCAACTATAGGTTTTAAAAAACACTTTGAAACTTTTCATTACTTTAAACTTCAGATAACTTTTCCATTTATGGTAATAACAGAAATTTGGTTAAACATAATTTAAAGAAGCTGAAAATGAACATTTCTTCTAGATTTTAACAGTCTCTTCAATTCCCTGCTTCTGCAGTGGCCCTTATGTCTTGAAAGAAATCAGGAAAGCACAATTATGCAGCTCAAATTTGAGCTTAGAAAAGCACAATACAATGAACTCCACTTATCAGTACCACTTTAGATGATGATAATATGAGTCTATTAATTGGTTGACTTAATTAAGAAGAAATTTGGTCACTAAAATGCTGAAATGGATATTGAGGTTTTTTTAGCTTTATGCAATTATCTGAAATATGTGTCTAATGGAGCAGCACCATTAGCTATAACACAGCCTCTGGCTCCTGGGAGTTCCCAATAGATTGACATGAACCCCCAAACCGTATGTTCAGGATATGCTCAGTATACCATATTAAAATGGATGCAATTTATAATTGTTATTCATTTACGGTTGTGTTCAATTTTTCATGACCCCTTTGTGGGACTTTCTTGACAAAGATACTACAGTGATTTGCCATTTCCTTTTCCAATCTCATTTTACAGAGGGGGAAACTGAGGCAAACAGGGTTCTATGATTGCCCAGGGTCGCACAGCTAGTAAACATCTGAGGCCATATTTGGACTCAGATCTTCCTGACTCCAGATCCTGTGCTCTATTCACTATCCTATTAAGCAGCCATGTGTAAAGGCAGGGTTTACTGACAAGGAAGGCTAGCTTAGAGCTTAGCTGAGTAGTTATCGTCATCACTCCAGCAACCATTCAAATGAAGCACAATCACCTCTGAACTTTTGAATTTTCAAACTTAAAATACTAGAGGACCCCCAAAGATCTACCATAGTTGGCTGGCCATCCTGTTATTGTACCTTTTACCAAGTAAGGTAAAATTCAATGATTACTCCATCTCATATGAGAATCTGTGAAACTCAACCATCACAGACCACCAATCTGCTAGTGGCTATATCTATGCAAGATTGTGCATACATACACATGCACACACACACACACACACACACACAAACACACACATATATACACACACAGACACAGACACAATTTGCACTTGATGGAAATCTGGATTTGAACCTTAGTTCTTCCACCTTAAGCAAATCCATTGACCTCTCTGGGCCTCATTTTTCCTATCTGTAGATCAGATGAAACTAGATTACCTCTAAGAAGCCTTAACATTGTAATTCTTTAAAACAATACTTTACAAAATAGTCAATCTGAAAAAAGTAAAATAAAAATAACCTTTTAAAACACAATAAAACCCTGTTATCCAAAAGAAACATAAACAAAATGCCCTTTCCTTGAACCATTGACTGAAATCTCTAACCTGAGTCAGAACAAATAAAATTCAAATAATGAAAGAAGCAGGGCGGATGACCCAATATTGACACAGTTTCTTTCAGTGCTTTAAGACTTGCAGATAGTTGCTGTGAAAGAGTACTCTTAATTCAATCTGAGCACATCAATATCTAAGTTAGGCCCACTGAGAATCCCTAGGCTGCATAGTGGGTTTCTTTTATTATCACCCACAATCCTAGAAAATATATTGTTGAACTAAATTCACCCTCTATTGAACACAAATGACAAACCAAAATTTAATGGGTTATTGTTACTTTGCATCATAGCAAAACCTTGTGGTGGGACAATGGGTAGAAAGAGGATAGAAAGCATGGCATTCTAATTCAGCAAGGAGAAAGTGTTTGATTGTTTAGCAGCAACTTTGCTGCTGGGTTCTTAGGTAAAAAGGAAGAAGGAAGCAATGGGAGGATTGCATTCCCCTTGTTTCAGTCGTATCTGACTCTTCATGAACCTTTTGGGGTTTTCTTGGTAAAAATACTAGAGTAGTCATTTGCCACTTCCTTCTCCAACTTAGTTTGTAGATGGGAAAACTGAGGTAAGTGATTTGCCCAGATCACACAGCATATGAGACTGGATTTGAACCCAAGTCTTCCTGACTCCAGGCCTAGTGCTTTATTCACTACACCACCCAGTTGTCCTCAGGAAAACATATTTTATGATTCATGCCAAGTAGCTGAATGAATATATAATGAGGTCTTAGTATTGTGTAGTATGTTAGTGTCTGGAGCATTGGAATACTTGTTCATGTATCCATTGAAAGGCATTGTGATGTTATAGAGAGACAAATGGCCTAAATGACAGAAAAACTTGGATTTAAGCCCTTACTCTGATGTATTAATTGTGTAACCATGAGGATATCCCTTAATGATTAATTGTCCAAAGCAATTCTTTAAGACATGTTATAGTTAACTATCGATCTGCATGGAGAGAATTTCCAAATGGGAACTCTTATGTTGATTAAATCATGGCCCTGGACATATAAATAGACATATATGTGTGTAAATCTATACATATGTGCATGTCATCATATAGAAACAGTCATACATGAATGTTATGTGTATGCAATCACATATTCAAACATGTTATATATTGCAAATTATACATATACATGCATGAATGTGTGTATGACCTGAAAATGTGATTCAATCCAGGAAAGTAGAGTCCTAAACTTAATGAGGCATTTCTAGAATAGTTAATACCTGTCCACCCACAAAATCCTGTTCACTTTCTTTTCTATACCATCTACTTACTCTCATAAAGTATATAGGCAATATCTCTGCCCCCGTACAGTATTTTTAACAGTGCTTAACAAGCAGCATCTCAATTTCCTCTGAAGGCTATGATTCTACTATACTCATCCTGAAAAGCCCTTTTTCAAAAGTAACAACCACCCTATTAAATTTTGGTGAAAGTCATTTGTGTTCCATAGAGGGCACATTTAGTTCAACAATATATTTTCTAGGAATGTGCGTGATAATAAAAGAACCCACCATTTACCAGGTAGATAAAATTATTGCTATTTTTTCCAGCAAAGGACATTGGAAAAACTCTGCTCATTTTCCTCTTGCGCTATCATCTGTATACCCTGTAGACAGCTTGTATATCATTGTTCTTTTGTTCAAAACTAAATGCTTTTTTCAATAATATGAGGACTTGATCTGCAAGAATTTATAAACACAGAGAGGACCCCACATTGTTACATTCAAATGCAGTAAACAACAACTTGCTGACTATATTTTGAAGTTAATCAAAAAACAGTAGCTTTCCTTAGAGCTCTGTTTTTTCGTCATTTTTGTAAATTCTTATTAAGTAGAACCTATTCATAGAACTTTTCTCTAATTAACTTTGCCATCTTTAGTAAATGCAGATATTTTCAGGTAAAAATGAAGTTTGATGAAGAAGCAATTAGAAAAGTCACTGCTTTTTTAAGGAAGCCTTTTAATATTTTAAAATGAGTATTAAAAACAATCAAGTGACTCTCCTGATTGCATATGTGTAGTAATAGTAGTAGGAGCAGCAGCAGCAATAAACATCTATATACATCTACTTTGTGCTAAGCTCTTTGCAAATATTATCTCATCTGCTCCTCATAACAACCCTGGGATGTAATTTCATTAACATCAGAAAACTGAAGTAAAATATAGTGTTAAGTGACTTGCCTGAGGTCACATAGCAAGTAATGCCTGTGGCTGGATTTGAACTTAGGTCTTCCTGAACCTTCATTAATACTGTGCTACCTTGAACATTTTACCAGTTTTTCCATTAAGGAGAAATGTTCCATTCCTTAATACAACATCTAATGTCTACCTCTTCCCTCAGATTTACCAGAACAACCTGCAATAAATGCAGCAGTATCTATTGCTTGTAATCACTGTCAATTTGAGGGAATTCTATAAAATAAATTACATAAAAACAATGAGCACAAATGCAGGAGTCTTCACTATAAAAGAGATAACTCATCTCACCCTCTGAAGTATTCAGAATCTTCTTATATTTGGACCATTATGTACCATCATTTCCTACCCAGGTGCTTTCCTGGACTTCAAGATCTCCAGATACTTATTCTTCTTCATCAAATTAATTCTGAAACTCTCACCTCTTTAGATCACTGCCCTCCCTGACCTGCAAGATTTCACCATGCCTTCCCCACCCCCCCCAAAAATAAAAACCAGGTAATCTCCCCTTCCTTCTCAACTTTTCTCCCCTTTTTTGTCTTCTCCCATTCGACTGTGAGTCCTTGAAAACAGGAACTGTCTTATAGCTTTCTTTGTATTCCCAATGCTTAGCACTTGCCTGACACATAGTGATGTGTCCTTTGATCTCAAAGAAGATCACGACATCAGGGAGGTGATGCCATGACAAGCACATGAGTTAGATTTGAGTGTGTGTGTCGGGGGTGGGGTGCTGTGCTAAGTCACCAGCCTCACTTTCTCCTCCAGAGTCATCTGGGTCTAGCAATCAGATATGAATTATAAGGACAGGAGACAGCCCTGAATGTGGGACATTCAGAGTTAAGTGACTTGCCCAAAGTCACACAGTTAGTTTGTCTAAGACTGGATTTGAACTCGGGTTCTTTTGATTTCCAGGCTAGTGCTCTATCCACTGCATCATCTAGCTGCCCTCCTGACACACAGTAGGTGCTTAATAAATGTTTGTTGATTGACTCAGACTATTTACCCTCCGAGGTCTTGAGTAGCTTTATATATTTGGGCAATTATGGATCATATGTAAACTCATTATTCTCTAAAGTATTCAGCAGCTTCTTGTATTGGGACCACTGTGAACCAAATATTATTCAATTACCCTCTGAAGTAACAAATAGTTTCTTATATTTGGACAATTGTTTAAATCATAATTGAGGGTGAAGCAATATCATTTTATTGTTTGAAGGTTTACTAACAATAATAACCACCATTTAATTTGTACTTTTCTGACTTATTGTAAAAAAAAATAAAAATCCTTTTTGAGTATTTATATTTCCTAAAACAACAGCAGCTCTGAAGTTTCTTGATGGGCAAGGCTCATGAAAATTATCAATAGTTGGATTATTAAGATACCAGGGGGAATGTGGGGGAAAGGTGAATCTGATTTTTCATTTCCCTTCTTTACTACAGTTAGGATCTTAGGATCCTAGGATGGCAGAGGAGGGAGGAGATAATTCCCTAGTATTGTTGGAATAGCACCTGTTATTCCAGAGATATACTTGTAGACTGCAGGTTCCTTGAGAAAAGGAAGAATCTTTTGTCTGTCTTCTTGTCCTCAGCACCTTTGCCTAGGCACATCATAAATACTTACTGACTGATTGTAGCAAGGATAACTTAGTACTATCCAACACTTCCCCTTGGGTCACATACCTTCCAAGTAGACATAGTTGTCTTGTACCTTCTATCTTTTCAGAAACAAAAATAATATATATATATATATATATATATATATATATACACATATATATATCATATTAAAAATGTCAGTGACTTGATGTTACACCTCCAAGAGTAATAACATTTTAAAGGAAAACCTCTGTCCGAGAAGAGGCTGGATATGAGAAGAAGGATGTAATTCTTAATCCAAATTAAAAAATATTTAATGGTAGAATTTTAGGCATTATGGCAACTGAGCATGGAATGTAATTTAGAGTACAATACCAATTCAAAGCCTAGTAGAACCTTTTTACTAGATAGTAATCTACCTCATAGCATTAAAAAACTAAAAACAGGAAATTCTTGAGGTCATAATATGCAACATGGCTCATCTCTTATTGATCTGTGTATCCTCCACTGTGCCTCAATCTCTGTCCTGCACAGAGCAGGTACTCAAGAATCACTATTTTAATTTGAAATAACTGAATTAAATTGAATTAGTGATGCAAAAAAATTTTCCTTTAGTCATTACTGCTTTACTAAAGCATTCTGGGAGAGTGATGGCTAAACAGGATTCAAAACTTCTCTAGTCCTGGGACCCAGGGCAACTCAAGTCCTATAAGAAAAGTTTGACAAATATATTTATGAGGCACCTTTACAAAGCAGGAGCCACAGCCAGCACTGTGATGAAGAGCCAAAGAAGCAGAGTAAATTCCAAATACATTGAATGAAAGATCAAAGAACCATTCATGGCACTCAATCAATTCTGAGGAACATTTATCAGTATTTTTTTAGGTTTTTTTTGCAAGTCAATGGGGTTAAGTGGCTTGCACAAGGCCTTACAACTAGGTAAGTGTCTGAGGTCAGATTTGAACTCAGGTACTCCTGGCTCCAGGGCCTGTGCTCTATCCACTATGTCACCTGGTCACCCCACATGTGTCAGTACTGAAACTACACAAGGGTCCCAATTTTCAAAAATAGAGGAATTGAGTTGAGTTTGCAGATTATAAATGAATGATTTTTACTTTAAAACCTAGCAACTCCAAAATATATCATTAAGTGGATGATCTGTGAGAATTTATAAAGGGAAATAATGATCACTAAAATTCAGCATTAACATCTTTAGAAAAAAAGTAATTCCAGACTAAATTCATGTTCTTTTTTTTGACAGGGTTAATAGACTGGTGAATCATAGAAATGTTGTAGACATAAAATGTCTAGAATTCAATAAGCACCTGACCTAGATGAAAGCTATCATTGTGGACAAAATGAAGTGGAATGAACTAGATGAACTGTGAGTTAGGTAGCTTCACAATTGATGAACTCCATCAAAAGACTATATGACAGTCATATATGACATTATGACAAAAGACATAATTGTTAATGATATCTCCTTGATTAGATCTCTCTACTAAATCTATTCTATGATTTTCCTTGAGCTCTAAGTATTTCAGTGACTTGGATAAACTTATAAATGGTAGTCTTGCAAAAGTCGTAGACCACACAATAGTCATATGGATAACAAATATGTTGAATAAAGAAAGGATCTAAAAGACCTTGACAACCTAGAACAATAGACTAAATATAGCAAGATTAAATTAATGGAGATAAAAAGTCAACCTCTCTTTTAAGTGCCTACTATATAACAGGCACTGACTTCCGTTCTGGGAATACAAAGACAAAAATTAAATAGTCTCTACTCGAAAAGGATTTGCATTCAATCAGGAGAAACAATGTGTCATAAATAAGTACACACAAAATAAATATTAGAAAAACTGAAGGGGAAAAGCAGGGTTTTGAAAGAGCAAGGTATTCTAAGAGTTAGAAATGAGATGGAAATATAATCTGGGCATGGAACACAATGCAACGCTCAGACATGAGAAGTGGAGTATTGTAAATAAGAAACAGGAAGACCAATTTGACTGGAGCATAGAGTGTGAAAAAGACAATAATGAATTAAAGTTAGATAGATTGGAGTCAAATTGTGAAGTACTTTAAAATATAAATAGAGAGGCTTATATTTGATCCTAGAGACAATTTTCCTTTAATTTTTTTCTAGTTTTTTTTTTTTTGCAAGGCAAATGGGGTTAAGTGGCTTGCCCAAGGCTACACAGCTAGGTAATTATTAAGTGTCTGAGACAGGATTTGAACCCAGGTACTCCTGCCTCCAGGGCCAGTGCTTTATCCACTGCACCACCTAGCCACCCCATACAATTTTCCTTTAATATTATATGATATTTTTATTTTCCATACATTTGGTCAAAAATGAATTTAATCATAAAGTTAAAATACTATTTCGTATATTTTAGTATTGAAATCAGATTAGATATAAGCATATAAATTCTTAAAGTACCTTGAATATTTCTAGACTTCTAAATTTAGACTTTTTGAAACATAATTATTATTAATTTTATATAAACTTCCCTCTTAAAGAAATACTTTCACAAAAATGAAATTCATCCTTCTTTTGTTGTTTAACTGTTTAACCAGAGGTGGTAGTATAATTGTCTGCCCAATTCCTTCTAGACTCTTTTTCTCAAATGAGCTCAAACCAGATTTGAGATGAGATTTGTTCCACTGAAATGTGTGAGTCAGCACAAATTACCTCACTTCCCTTTAACAATGGAGCCTCTAGGTCAGTTCCTTGAACATAGCACTAAAGATATTAATTTAAATTGCTTTTTTTTTCATTGTTACCAAATTAATTGTCAACTCTGGTGGACTTTTTAAAATCTTCATACTCAATGATCTCTCTGTAGCATCTGGCACTGTGGACCATATTCTCTTTCTTGATAACTTATTCTTTGTTCTCTAGATTAACATAAATCACTCCTATTTGACATTTTTAGTGTCCTTTAATAAATAATCATTAATATCCCAATTTCTAAGTATCAGTATTTCCCAAGGTTCCATCCTGGGAACTCATTTTTCCTCTAGAATATATTCTTATTTGGTGACATTCCACAGACATCTTCTTGAAGTAAATGACTTTCAAATGTATGAATCTGGCTCAAATATCTTTCCTAAACACTAATTCAATGTTCTGTTTTCGAAACAGAACTTGCTACTTGCCCCCCCCCCAAAAAAAATTCACTTCTCTTCAGAATTTCCCTATTTTTGTTAAAAGAATCACCATTCTTCTAAAGTTTGCTTTCTTGGTATTTTCCTTATCTCCTTTCCCTCATTCCTCAAATACTTTCACTTACCAAATCTCATTTCTACCCCCAAAAATCTCTTGTATTAATCCTCTTCATTCTTCGCACATTATCACTACCCCAACTCAGTTTCTCATGACCACTCAGACTAATAATTGTGCTAGTATTTATATGGAACTTGAAGATTTGCCAAACACTTTACACATATTATCATTTGATCCTCAAAACAACCCTGGGAGGTAGGTGCTGTAAAATCCAAATTTTAAAGATGAGGAAATTGAGATGGAGAAAGGGTAAGTGACTTGCCCAGGGTCATCTAGCAAGTAAATGTCTGTGGTAAAATTTGAACTTAGATCTGTTTGACAGCAAGTCCATTATTCTATACATTTGCCAACTTGTTGCCTTTCTAAATAGTCTCCTAATTGGTCTCCTTGACTTAAGCCTTTTTCTTCTCCATTCTATTTTCCATACATTTATAAAAGTGATATCCCTAAAATGTGAGTCTACCCATGTCACCCCCTTATTCAAATATATTCTGAGGTCCCCCTACTGACTATTAGTATTTCATCTTGTGTCTCCCTTTTTTAATGTTATTTTATTTTTTCAATTACAAGTAAAGATAGTTTTCAACATTAATCTTTTGTAAACTTTTGAATTATACATTTTTTTATCTTCCTCTCTTCCCTCCCCTCTCTCCATGACAGTGAGTAATCTGATATAGGTTAATTCTCATCTTTTTTTAATTTCCATTTTTTGTTTTATAATGCATATAATTATTTGTTTTATAATGATGTTTTAATTATTATATTGTTATTCAGTGCAAGATATATAATAATTTAATTATTAAATGAACATGCATGCTCAAATATTTTTACTGAGAGGGGTGCATAACCAAAACTTTTTTGAAGACCGCTGCTCTTGGATAATTCTCTAAGAATGTAGGCCCCCCTACATTAATAGGAAGAAATTCATTATCTAGATCTCCATAGCAATGAAATTATAGTTCCTATCCGTATCCTATTACATAAAGATTTTTCTTTCAGAACTTTGATTTCACTGGGGAAATCCTGCTACCACTACAAATAAGCAGTTGTTAAATTAGTAAAATTACTGGGGCCTAAAAGATTAAGGGACTTGCTCAGGGTCACATAGTCAGTATATACTAGATACATCATGACTTCAAGGCCAGTTCTTTGTATTCACTAACCCATCTGTCATCTGCCCTTTATGCATAGGTGTAAAAAATTCTATTATACATAAAGATTTAAAACTGCAAACCACAGGGCAGTTTGTGCAGACATACTTTATTCTAGTTCTCAAGTAGCATTTTCCACGCATGAAGATTTGTTTAAACTCATTCTAATGCATCAGACCTTTTGATTTCCTTCTCCTGCCCCAATGATATGTTTACAACTACCTTGCAATATCTCTTCTGGCTTTTGTGCCCACATCTGTTTGCTGTGATAAACAGTAGTATGACTGTGCATAGATAAGATGTCAGGTGCTTGCAGGGAAATCACTCACAGTCATTGTGAGGAGATTAGTTTGTGGCCATCACAAAACACTAGCTCCTGGTCTTTGTGGGGTTTTTTCTCTTTTCTTTCCCCTTGCCTTATACTGGGCCAATCTCACTTTTCTTTCCTAGCTTGTATAAATAGGTTTCTTCCCTATGACAGTGCAGAAATATTTTTCACAGATCAAAGGGAAAATTCCATAGACAACTCCATGATGTGCTTTCTTGTAGAGCAGAGTTGGTTATGGATGCCCAGCATGGAACTTTCTTTGTACTTCACCTGTAAGTGATTTGTGCATCAGACCTCAGGTACCTTATGGGGCATGAAGTCGACGAATCAAAAGTCCCTTTATCAATCAAAGTCCCTTTATCTGCATATTTCTTTAAATCAAATGAGTCCATCGTGATATTTTAATTACAGACATTATATCCTATCTCAATTTGGTTTCCTTTTCTTTTGTCTTTATTTCAAATGTGTTTTGTTTGGTCCTTTGCTAAAAAAGAAAAACTAAAGCTAATATAATTGCTATAGGCCTAACTTATATCATCTGGGTTTTTCATTCTCCATGACCATCTCTGAACACCATTGATGTTTTCTTGTTTCAGAAATCTCTGACATCTTACAAACAGTTCATGCTGAGAGACCAAAAAAGAAAAAAAAGAGTTGCTAAACAATAGAGCAAGGTTATAAGTATATTCTCTTTAGCCCTACTGCTGACTGAAAATACATACACTTGTAGGAAAAGAATTTTGAATTATGCATGTGTATACATATATATGCATGTATATATGCATATATGCATATGCATCTTTCCAGACTATACCTTCTCTGCTGCCCCTTATGTAAGACATATTCAAAAAACACCTAAATGATGACTAGATAATGGTTTCATCTTTGAAGAAAACAAGAAAAGAATTTTCTCAAAATATTGAAAATATTCTGCAGTTGTTTTGCTTTTACAAGGCACTATGGAATATGATCAGCAGCACTCACAATTTTAATAGAAATTGTCAATAGAAAAATCCTGTATGTAGTTACTAGTAGCATACCAATATATCATCTTTTCTCCTTGGATTCCTTTTAAACTCATCAACTTAAATGAAAGAATAGCATTCACTTGAACTTGTTTTTGTCTAGATAGGTGATTTTCATCTGAGTAGAGAAAGTCTCTGTGTAAAACTCCTACCATTAATGCAAACTGACAACATCTATAAATTATATATGACTTGAGCCCCAAGAGGTCAAATGAAATGAAATTATAAACCTTTACTTTTAATTTCTCTGGTTTCTAATTTCTGTATATTTTCCCCTATTGCTTCAAAAGGCATTTATCTCTGTGAACTTTGGAATTTTTCTTCTAATTTTTGCTACACTTAATTACTTTAAATGATGAAAAAATAAAAAAACAGACAGTTTTATATACATTAATTCCATCACAAGTTATTATATGAAGCTGATTGATTTTTAACAAATGATCTACTTTCCAATAATGGAACCTTAGGAAACCAGATAAAGTTCATTGCATAATATGTAAAGCTTGCTGTTCCTATTACAGATAAGGAAAATGCTATGTGTTCATTTTAGTACCTATGTAGTTGATTCATTTCCAGCTCCCAGGAAACAGATTAAAAGCAACAATATGTCTTTGAAGTGTATTAGTGAAGATATTTTTAATACAAAAATAAAGTGGAAGACAAGATATTTTCTCTAGTCCCTACAACTTACCAAAGAAAAAGTAATTATATAACCAAAGCAAAACAAATGGTTTTTTTTAAAAAGTGATATGGGTGATGTCTTTTGATATGTGAGTAAATTGGATGTAAATGAGGTAGAGTTGAGGCAGCTAGGTGGCACAGTATATAGAGCAACAGTCCTGGAATCAGAAGGACCTGAGTTTATATCTGGCCTCAGATACTTAATAATTACCTAGCTGTGTAACCTTGAGCAAGTCACTTAATCTTTACAAAAACCAAATAAATAAATTAAATTTAAAAAATAATAAATGAGGTAAAGTTGCAAGTCATTAGCCTCACTCTCCCTTCCAAAGACATCATGATCCAGCAACAAGACAGAGTCAAGACGATTGGTGATGGCTCTAGATGCAATAATGACCTTGGCATCTTAAGTGTTCAACCAAAACTAAGAGCTCCACAACATGTGCTTCAAGCTTCCTCTTTGGCCACAGGAATTAAGTGTTCTCATCCACCCATTCCACCAGTGAAAGACTTCATACGCTTGGGGGTAACCAAGGGAGTCTCAAACTCATCAGTGAGTTGTGGAGGATGTCTACTCCAAAAGCAACTATATAGCTTAAGCAGGAAGACAAGAAAGCAAGAAGTCCAACAAAGAACAGTCTTTTGAGCTAATAGGAGAGAATACCAATTGAATCACACTTACTAAGTAACCCTTCCTCACCATCCTACATGCTTTGGCAAGTAACACAGACTAAACCACAGGCTTGCACTTTGAAACTCACTCATGTTATATCTGCCTCCACCCCTCCCTTCTACCCCTCCCCAGTGTCCTGTTGCAATAATCAAGGAATGTCAACTCTACCACTCTACATAAGGAGGAGGAGACAATATGGGGAAAAGAACCATAATTCCCTCTGCTTGGAGTGAATCCTAAATTAGGGAATCACAAGAGAATAGAAGTTGTTTCCAGAATCCCCCTACCACCTTTCTCTAGTGTCACAAAATGAGAACTAAAGAACAAAGGGAATTAAGGTAGAGGTCCAGCAGGTGTGGTCCTACTGTAAGGAACTTGAATCCAGCTAAGTCCAGTTCTATCTCCCAAATGTCAGTTAGGGATGGGAACTGAGGCTAATGAAAAGTAAATCCTCCAACATGATAAGATGTTGCGAGAGCCTTATGATTCAACTTTGGTAATAAACCCATCATCAAAATAATAAGAATCAGAGCAATATACAACACAGATATGGGAGGTGTTAGGGGGAGGGAATGGGAGAGCTCAACAAAACAAAGATTTCAAGAAGAAAATTCAGTTATAAATACATAGTATAAACATTTAAACCAATAAGGAAGATACTAAGATTAAAAAGGTAGATGAGTACCAAAACACAGAGAGATAAGAAATCACTTAAATAAATATTGCAGGTAAAAAGAAATTTGAGATTTATTCTCAAGAGAATATAGAAACTCAAGTAGAATATTCCAGAATGGCTCAAGAGGAATAAGAATCTTGAGAAAAATTACAAGAGAATAGACAGCAAAATTTGTGACATGTGTAGCAGAAATTATTAGCAGCATAAAAGAACTTTAATCCAGATGGTGACTCTCCTAGAAAGCAATAGTGACAAAAACAGATTGGAAAAGCAAATATACTGGAATGAAGAACAATTCTGAAGAAAATCAAAAACCATTGATTTCAAAAACAGGATATATTGCCCATCTAACAGGTAATCCAAACATGATAATGCAAGTAATAACAAGAAAAATGAATAGAACCCAGAAAAAAGAGAAACTGCAAAAAAATCCACAGATCACCTCCCCATTGAATCTGAAGTCTGGTAATGGATACTCTTTTTTCTAAAACATCCTGCTGAGGTTCCATACTCTCATTGAGGTTCAATTATTTTTTTACCTGCAATATATATTTAATGATGTTTTCAATATCTCTTTTGGTACATTTCTATCACATATAGTTTATTTCTCAGAAACAATCAATATTTGATCAGGGCTTTTAAATAATTGTACAGTCCTAGAGGGTAATTCAAAATCAAATTTGTTCATGTTATCTGACTCAGGCCTTTTTATGGTACATTTGCCATGAATACTATGAATACTGTGAATCTAAAAAAGGCCATTCTAGTCCTAAATAAATTAACCCTCCAGTGGACAAATCTCAGGTAATTTTGGCCTTTCTACTAAATTTCATGGCTGCTTTTCTGAATAATTTTGCAAGACCTGGTAGTAAATATTGAAACATTTTTATAACAAGTTTATTTGTGATTTAGTAGTATCCTCTGATGGTAGTAGAAAAGGAAAAAAGGCTTCTTACATCTTTTATTTCTTATTCATATTCACACTACTGGCTTTGTGCTAATGACTTCAATTTGTTCTCTGGTTTGTTTTTTTTTTTAATTTTAAAAAAACTGAAACTGATCTTTTCACTGAGATACCTATTAACAGAATGTCTATTAAAGTATGCCTTATACAGCTACCAATGCTCCCCTGCCCTTTAAAACTGAGAGACCTTTGCTGTATCTTGATGAGTTCATGCATTGTTTTCCAGATGGTAATAAAAGCAGCAACATTGGTTATTTCTTAGGGTCAGTTCCAATGTTTATATATATTGCAACTGTGTCAATGTCAGAAATAGTGTCATGCATTATAGCTAAGTGGTCTTTGTCCAAGCTTTATGGTGGTTTGATGATGCAAAAGAGAATAAATAAGGAAACTTGCTGTCTGACTCAGGGAGATCTGCATTTATAAAGAAGATTGAGCACCAATAAAATGTTCTGCCCTACACAGATCATACAGAGCAGCAGTGTCTGCCTGCGTGAGTCCCTTATCATACAAATTAAACAGTTAACAAATATGCAGAACATCAACAGAAATACAGAAAGAAGGTCAACTGAGATATTGGAGATGGCACAGGAAATCCAGTAGTTTCCAGAATTTAATCAGGAGATAGGGGGAATACAATATGCCTCTGCATCTTCTGAGGGGCAATTACTTGGATCTTGGAGGAACATAGAGCTATAGTTTGAAGAGCACAAAATACAGGAAAAGTAAATGAGGCAGGGATAAATGAGCTATGATTTCTATACTTAGTCTAATATTCCCTAGGAAGGAAGAAATGGCAATTGATCTTTCATAGAATGTCCCCCTAAAGGGACTGCTCCCTAGAATTGAAGTCTTAGTACTGTGACAATCTGAGTTAGAAGAAAAGAATCTGAGCAGAATGATATAATTATAGTCAGTAAAGCTGACATTTATTTGCATGAGTTGTGTGATCTGATTAGATAGGCATAGAAATAATTGAATGCCACCAGCAACACATGACCTTCTGATTAATGCTAACCTGAAATGCATTAGGTCTATCATGAATTGGAAATTCTGATAACCAGGTAACATAGGAAGCTACATAGCAGAATATTTTCAAATGGAGTGTAGGTAATGCCTTTTCATCTGTCCTCAGAAATCAGTTCACAGACAGACCTTTTTCCACAGAATGGCTGAGAGTATCATTTTTCTCAAGCAGACTAACTGAGACTTTTGTAGAAGCCCCCTCTATATTCTGTCAGAGATGTGAGGTTTAAAAATTTTACCAGGGATAAAAATCGGTTTTAACCTATTCAGAACTAAACATTATTTATTGTAACTGCAGACACTCTCTGGAACTGAACTTTGCACCTGCTTCCCTCAAATTCTCTTTTATTATTTTTTGTGCCTTTGAACTTCATTGAAAACCTAAAGTAAATGAAGTCAACTTCTAGGACTGTTTATCCCTGGGCAGTACCATCTGATATAAATGGTATTCCATCAAAACATTTGTTTTTAAGGAAGTCTTGCTATAATATATCATCAGAATGACAGCCATGGTATTACACATTAGAAATGTATCCCTAGAGCAAAGGTGCAAGCAATGATGAATTATGCTAATATGTTATTGTCATTACGTTATCATCATTCAGATGATGATTTAGGGAAATATATCATCAGTGAAAGATAATCTGATACAATATTACTCAAAAAATGATACCATTATGGAAAACCAAAAGCACATGCAATTGATTAATAGGTCCAGGAACAGCCTGGTCTTGGATCTCATGGAAAGTAGTACGTGGCAATGACCCATGACACTGAAAACAACTTAAGAGAAAAATGACTCCAGGAGGAGAGATAGTTTAGAAAAAATACTGTCAATTGAAATATTGTTGCTATAGGCAACTTTAAACCAAAAGTCATTCTCTGCTCTTTACTCAAATGTGATAAAGCTTTAGTTCTACATAGTTATCTACAAGAAGACTATGTCTTTCTAACAAGCTATCCATCATTAGACTGATAGTTATACCATTATTTAGCAATCTGCATGTGACACATTGTAATGATAGATACACTATGCCCAAATGCCATGCCACTGAACCAGACAGAAATGGCACCAAGTCTTTGTTGTGAGTGTCAGTTAATTTATTTAGGATATAATCTGAGCTCTGCTTGTATATTACATTGTTTTTGTTTAATAATTTGCTTTATCACTTTGTTTATATAAAGCAGGTATATAAAATAATGACACTGTAAGTGAATGATTATGTAAATGAGGATCACTGTGTTTATCTATATTGTGAAAAACATAGAAACAACACATAATAGCCATCCAATGATCTGTAGGGCAGGATTCAGAGTTAATAATACACATCTGTTATAGATATACCCCAGAAATGATAAGATACTTCCCAAGATGCCTAAGCCAAGAAGTAACAAACAAGAGTTTAAAGTAAGGAAAACTATTTTTCTATAGTTGGGTAGAATAAAAGTCTGAGCATTCATTTGGAAAATAAGAACTCCTATTCCAATGAGTTGGTGTATGCCCTTCTTAAAAGCATTTTTTGTGTTCAGACATTGATCAATAGAGGTCTGTAGAAGACCAGGGGTATGTAAATAGGACCTACCAGGAGTAGGCCATAGTGATGAATAATGTCTAAGGCAACTCAGGTTAAGAACTACTAGTGATATACCTTCAGGCTACAAAAATCAGAGCTGTGGTTTTCCTATTATAGTCATTAGTTTGGAGGCCAAAACTATTCTGTAAATTCTTCATAGGAACAAGGGGATCAAGATTGTAATTGCCAAGGATGTGAACCATTTTTTTTCTTTTGCTTATGGTTTTAATTCCTTGTCTGAGGCTGTTAGCATGGTGAGAAATTGTAAACAATGCCCAACTCTAAGTTTAACTTTAGAAGTTCCCAATTTTCTAAATGGGTGGGGGCAAAAACAAACTAGAGAGATGTGACAGCAGTCTGGATTTTTCATAATTTAAACCCAAGTCCAAGAGAGCCCAGAGCTGTTTGAATCATTCACATCTTTCAAAATAAAAATATTCTTAAACTTGAGAGATGTTTCATGTTTATTAATATTTTACTTGACTTGATTTATGTATATAATTTCAGTGATACCTATTTGAGCATATTTCCTCAGGTTCATTGATTAGAAGATTATTAGTTCTATATCAGTCTTTTCTTCATTCAGTCACTGAACATTTAAGTCTTTAATATATGAAAGGCACTGTGCTAGGTTTTGAAAGAAGATAGAAAGATGAAAAGGACATGTGCTTCAGCCACAAAAAGAGCTAGCAGAAGAGGTAAGATGGACAAAAACATAAATACAAACTACAAAATCTAGGTGATGAGTGCATAATATAGGTTCAAAGTACTAAGCTAAGTAGCACAAGTGGATAGAGCAACAGGACTGGAGTCAGGAAGATGAGTCTTCCTGAGTTCAAATCTGACCTCAGACACTTAGTTTTATGACCCTGGACAAGTCACTTCATCCTGCTTGAGTCAGTTTCTTCATCTGTTAATTGAGTTGGAAAAGAAAATGGCAAACCATTCCAGTAATTTGCCAAGAAAACCCCAAGTGGGATCATAAAGAATTGGAAATTACTATAAATGACTGAACAATAACAGCAAAACCAAAAGATTCAAAGGAAGGAAATAGTGAGGACCAGAGAAGAATTTCATCTAAGACTAACCCAAGAAAAGACTAACATAAGAAAATGTCATTTATTGGGAATAACAAACAATTCAGTTTAATTGAAATGTATTTGAACTCAATATTCTAGGTAAGGATAATGTAATGGAAAGGACTCAGTTCAAGTACTATATATTTCTGCTCACCAACTTCACAACATCTCTCTTTCCTATCTTGTCTCCCTACTTCAATTCATTCTGCTGAAAATGGGATTTTCCAACTATTCAAGTTTAACCATGTTACCACCTTCTCAAAAAATTTCATAGTTCCTCCATTGTTTCCAGGATCAAATATGAAATACTCTGCTGGGTATTAATGGCCTTTAAAGTCACATCTCCTGACACCTTTCCAGTCTTCTTACACTTTAATTCATTCTCCTCACTCTACAATCTCACTACATTGATTTCCTTTTCAATTCTCTACATTTGACCACCATCTCTGTACTCTGTGCTTTGCAAGCTATCTGCCTCAGCTTTACCTCGAGTCCCCTGTCTGCCTGCAATACTCATTTCAAATCCTTTTCCCAATCCCACTTCCTTATACTACTACTATTTATTTTTTTGACTTTACCTTCGATTTATTCTGGATATATCTTGTATTTTCATAATTATTTACATTTTTTTTCTTCTCCATTAGAATGTGAGTTCCTTGAGGGCAGGAAGTGTTCTTTTTTAACTTTTTTTATCACTAGCAGTTAGCAAATAAATATCTGACTCATAGGAAGTACTATTACATGCTATTAAATGTAAATTGACAAACTGACTTTAGGGAAATCAGAACCATTTTGAGTCTCAGTTTTCACAGATGTAAAATAAAAGATAACCTCTAAAATCACTTAATAGCTCTTAAGAAGACCTAGGAAATGCTTAAATCCTTTGAACAAAAGAAGGAAATGGTAAAAGAAATGTTGTACAGGACTACAGAATAGCCTGGAAAGACTTGCATGAATTGATGCAGAGTGATATTAGCAGAAGCAGGAGAATATTATACATACTAACAGCAACTGGGTAGTGATCAATGGACTTGTACTTTTCAACAATATAAGAATCAAAGACAATTCTAAAAGACTTGTGGTAGAAAATACCATCCATATCCAGAGAAGCAACTGTGGACTTTAAATGTTGAAATGTAGACCAAAGTTTACTATCTTCAATTTTTGAAAATAGTCTTATGTATTATGTCTCTTTTTTTCCTCTCTAATGTTTATTTGGTTTTTTCATTTGGATTTGATTCTTCTTTCAGTACATGATTAATATGGCTCTGTTTAGCATAGTTACATATATACTTATATAAATATATATATATATATTTACATGTATCATACATATATATATATATCTTATATTGCTTTTTGTCAGGGGGAGGGGGAGGGAAGAGAGAGAAGGAGAAAATTGTAAAATTCAAAACCTTGCAAAAAATGATTGTTGAAAACTACCATTGCATGTGGGTTAGAAAAATAAACAAATATTAATTTTTTTTAAAAAAAAGAAGATTCATAGAAATTCATAGAACCATGATGTCCCATTTGGACTAAATGATCCTGAGATCCCTTCCAGTTCTAAGATTCAATGATTTTACAAATATATCTTCTACCCAAATGGTTCTGTTTCTTTCAAAACTCTATTTTCTTTTTATCTTTCTGTTATTGTAGCTATAAAATATTCAATCCACTGGAATGTGAAATATTCAATTAATCAACTATTTGGAGGACTATATCAAAAAACTGAGTTGATCTAGTTATATTGGTTTTATATTGTCATAATATCTTCCTCTACTAAGGCTCCTAATCCATTCAATCCTCATTGTCCTTTATTTACCTCCAAGTTTGCTCAGCTTTTTAAAGATGGTTGAAATCTCAACATTGTCAAAAAATTCTTACCCTTCTTGACCTCTCTATGTTATTTAACATTTTTAATTCCTTCTGGAAACTCTCTTTTCCCTTTTACTATCACCTTTCTGACATCTCTTATTTTGCTCTGTCTTTTTCCAGGCCTTTACCTACTTCCTTAGGGATATTATCCATATCCAGTTCTTCAACTATAATCTTAATGATGATAGCTACTCTGTATCTACAGCTCCTTAAAGCTCTTTAGCTCCTATCTTACATTTCTTCCAGATATCCTGCCATAATGCAAATGATTCAGATAGCAACTTACCTAAACCTTTTACTCATAAAAGAGCTACCCAACAAGCTGGAGGTTTCCTCTGATTTTTTTAAGGTATCATAGATGCAAGTGCAGCACTTAATGTTGATTATCTTATATCTGTCCTTATTTGCGGTCAAATCTTTTTTTAATGATCATTTATATATTTTATGCCACTGCCTATATACACACAAGTTTTAATTAACAGCTAACATATATACACACAAGTTTTAATTAACAGCTAACATTTCCAAAATATTTTGAGATATATAAAGCACAACTTCAAAGTGACTAAACTAAGATTTGACCCAGGTCCTCTGAAAGACCAGACAATTTTCACTCTACCATGATATCATATTTGTAATATGTTACAACTTACTTTTACTCAAAGTGCATCTTCTTATTTGTACCAAAATCATAATATTCCATTATTTTCTGCTATATCATATTTTATTACTTCAGTATACTACATTGGTTCTTTGATCTTATCAATGTATTTCCTCCTCCATTTGTAATAAATCATCTATTTCTTATCATCCCATATAACTTGTCTATTTCTTTCCATAGTTTCCATAGATAGTCTATCTAACATAAGATACCTATAGGTCTTCTAAAATCCTATTGATCTGAGTATGACTCTTGGGCAGCCCTTCTATCAGCCATCTCTTTTAGCACCTAACCAGCCCATTTCCTTTTCCTAATCACTCATTTCTTTAAGGATGTCCTTTCTTTTCCACTTCTTGTACAGTTGGATTTATGCTTCATTTTGCTTTGAGTCACTTTAGTTCAGATTGTACAAAAATCATGGTATATTAAGGAAATGATAGCAATCAAAAGATGTGTTTGAGTATCATAAAGAGTTTGAGAACATTGAAAGAACACTGCAAATTTCCAGATTTATAACAATCTACTCTTCTGCTATAGTATTTGAGTCTAAGTCCATTTTGTTGTATGTCTGTCTACCCACCAGTACAAGATACATATATTGATAGATTAACTCAATAATCTTTTATCCAACTGAATGTCCTAATCTGTGTAATATGCATTTTGCACTTTCCTAATTTGGGGAGGTTTTTTGTTTTGTTTTCTGCTTTGATTACTAGGCCTGTCTTATGAGTAGCCATGGGATCTCACTGAGGCTGTAAGATCTGCTACTTGATGAAATCCTCTGTCATCTCCAAACAGAAGCACTTCATTATCAGTAACAAACCTTCCCAAAGAAGACCTTGACAAGCACATAAATTGAATTTGAGTGAGAGGGTGCTGTGCTAAGTCACCAGCCTCACTTTCTCCTCCCGAACCATCTGAGTCCAGTGGCCAGTCATGAATCAGGATGACTGGAGATAGTCTTGGATGGCAGGCAATTAGTGTTAAATGACTTGCCCAAGGTTACATAGTAAGCATCAAGTGTCTGAGGCTGGATTCAAACTCCAGTCCTCCTGACTCTATCTACTGAGCCATTTAGCTGCCCCAATACCAAACTACCTTTTATTTGTACTTTAGTAAGTCCTCCTCCTGTAACCTCCAATGAGATCTTCTATAGTGTGTTCCTGTCTCATTTTGATCCTACCACTCATTCAGTATCCAGAACTAACAACTTCAGCTACCTCAGACATATCCATCTCCCTCTAATTTTTCCTTCTGTATTTAGTCAATATCTAGTCAATATCAACATTAATTTCTTCATGATGTCTGGTCTGTCTGGTCCCGTCTGCTTGACAAAATGAAATAATATATGCCAAAGTTCTTGGTCTTGCTCCTATGTCTCCACTGGTGACTGCATAGCTCTCCCTCACTTAAATCCAATTCACTTGCATGTTATAGTATCACATGCTTGATATTATTGTCATCTTTGAGAATCAAGGACAAGCAACAACCTATGTGAGTATTAGGAGTTGCCTGTTGACTCCTTTCCTCTCCTATCCTCTCCCCTCCTTTCTCTTCTCTCTTCTTCACTCTGGTCCTCTCCTTTCCTCTCTTTTCCCTCCTTTCTGTCTATAAAGTGTTCTGCCTAAGAAACCTGACAGAGCCTCAAATCACTCTGGTTCTCATTATTTGGTCAACAATAGGGTCCAGGTCAAGCCCTTCTTTGGTCTTTGTTTGGGTTCTGGTTGGTTTACAGTGAATGTAAACAATCATTTCTTCCTTTTTTACCCTGAAACACTAAGAGTCTTTCCCTCCCAGATTTTTTTATTTATTTATTTATTTTTTAGGTTTTTGCAGGGCAAATGGGGTTAAGTGGCTTGCCCAAGGCCACACAGCTAGGTAATTACTAAGTGTCTGAGGTCAGATTTGAACTCATGTACTCCTGACTCCAGGACCGGTGCTCTATCCACTGCACCACCTAGCCACCCCTGGATTGATTTATTTTTGAGTAGGTTTAAAAGGACCATCTTCTAGCTCATTTCTTTCTTCTTTAGTCTTGATCCCTGAATGAACCTTGCACAGTCAAACTGAGAGCTGTTAAAGACCCTAGCTTAAAAAGTCCAAGGTCTCCCACTGCATCCAGGGCTGTCTCCAGTTTTCCTGTATCTTGACAACTTTGCATAACCTTCCCTCACTAAATCAACTTACTTGTATATGTCATGGCATCACATCCCTGATGTCATGGTCCTTTTTGTGGATAAAAGACAAAAAAATAATCACTCATATTATTCCCTCTACCATGAATTCCCTCTTCCTTCATTTCTTTCTATTTAAATCCTACATAATCTTTCAATGCCAACTTCATGTGCCACCTCCTCTAAGAAATTGTTCCTTATAACTAGCAAGGAATAGATTCTTTATAATGTTTATCCCCTTCCCTTCCCTTCCATTTCTTTCTACTCTTACTTCCATGAACACTTGACTCAAAGCAGTCTCTTAACTTATATCCTTTCCTCCAGTTTCTTACCATTCCAATCTAAACTATTGATCTTTCAATGTACAACATGGAAACAAAGACTGACAGATTGCTTTCCGTGGGGGGGGTGGGGGGAGGGAAGTAAGGTTGGGGGGGGAATTGTAAAACTCAAATAATACCTTTAATAAAAATAAATTTAAAAAATAAAATAAACTATTGATCTTTCTAAGCCCAAGTATCACTTCTCTTTCAAAAAATACTTTAGCGATTCCCCATTGTTTGCTGAGCAATGTACATACTCCTCAAGCAGGCAATCAAAGCTCAACTTGTTTCCATTTTCCATCCATACTCAAAGAAAACCAGATTTCACAATTTCATGCTTCCTTACTCCAATATTTTTGCTCATATGATTCCCTCTTTTTGATATACTTATATTAAAATTATATCTAATTTTTCAATAACGAATTTATGTCACTCCCTCCAAGAACTTTTTCCTTTTAACTTTAGTCAAATAAATAAGCTCTCATATGAATCTCTATGGTCTTTAAGTTATATTAATACTACTGATGATGATACCTAGCAATTAATATTGTACTTAAGATTTATAAAACACTTTATATGTTAAAGTAATATGTAAAACATGTAGGTTCTATTATTATCCCCATTTTAGAGATGAGGAAACTGAGGCATACAAAAGTTAAAGGATTTGCTGACAACTAGTAATTGTCTTGAGAGAAAATTTGAACTCATGGCTTTCTATATTGTGTCCATTGAACTATCCATTGTAACACTTTACTGCCTTTACCACTAATGCCAATATGGCACTTGGGTTCATACTTGAAATTCTATTAGCAGAGGATGCATAGAGATCACCTGTTTTAGTGTCCTATTTTAATTGCTGAAATAAACAAGTTCTTAAATTGTTTCGTAAAGATCACAGAAACAGAGCCAGGTCTCTTGACACCCTGTTAGCTTTCTATAGCATCATGCTGACTCCTTTATTCACTTACTGCTTGGTACTGCAGTTTTCCCTGAATATACCTTACCTTGATTAGAAGCTAGATTAGAAGCTTCTTTAGGACAAGAGTTTATATCTTATTCATCCTTGTGTTCATTAAGCTCCTAGTAGAACACCCTGAATATAGTGAGTGAGTATTGTATTTGCTTGTGTCAACAAATAAAAGACATATGGATTTAAGGAATCTGGGGTTATATAATATGGAATATATAATTAAACATTCAATTAAGAGTTGAATAAGGGTTTAGCACTTTTAATTTTAGTGTAATAATTTATCAAAAAATATTTTTTCATCACCTAACTTTTTAAAATTTAATATATGATTTATCTCATTTTTAATGTAGGTGAAAATATTACAGCTAGCTCCCTGACAAGATCAGTAATTTATTATTTTCATCATTGTGGTAGTTGTTGTCTGACTCTTTGTGACCCCATTTGGAGTTTTTCTTCGAGTGATTTGCTATTTCCTTCTCTGGTTCATTTTACAGGTAAGGAAACTGAGACAAACAAGGTCAAGTGTATCAGAATCCAGATTTGAACTAGGGTTTTCCTGACTCCTTAGCAGTGCCACCTACAGTCTTTACTTAAAAGTAGTTTGCAAAGTTTTCCCTCTTCATTCTTATCTTCTGGCTTCCCAAATTTCCTTCAAGTCCAAAATAAAATTCCACCTTCCACAATCCCACCTCCTTATTGGAGACCTTCCTTCCATTGATTATTAACAATTTATTCTGTATATATTTTGTCATAGTTAATTGCATGTTGTCTTCCCCATTAGACTGTGAGTTCCTTTAGGACAGGGCTATCTTTTGCTTTTCTTTGTATCCCCAGCATTTAACTTGGTGTCTGGCACATTGTGAATGTTTATTAACTGACTAATTGACAAAAATATGTAATCTACAACAAACACAGGAAGAAGCAGGATACCATGGTGGAAAAAACACTGGTTCTAGAGTCAGAGGACTTACATGTGATACTTACTACCTATGTAACCTTGAAAAATCACTCAACCTCACCGGACTTAATTTATCTCATACGTAAAATGAAGGGGTTGGACTAGATGACCTCTGATGTCTTCATATAACTCTAGACTATATAGAATTATAATTCTGTGATTTTATGCTACCTTCATAATTTACCTTTTGTTCCCCTTTCCCCCCCCCTATACAAATATCATGTCTAAAGCATAGTTGAAGAAAAAAAAAACAAAGAGAGTCAATGATTTTCCAAAATTCATAGCATAAATCAGTAGCAAAGTTGGGTATATAATTAGATAAGTGAATTCCCAGGTAAATGTTCAGAGGAGTATCCACACCTTCATGATACCTTGTAAGAATAAGATATTCTTATGGTCATACCCTACTAATCCAATGAGATATATAAACATACTAGAATCCTTATGACCTAATCATATTGCCTACTGTAGCATAACTTGACTGTTTTATAAAGCCCTTTAAATTGTCCTATGAAGAAAATACGATTGTAGGACAGATTTAAGTGTTATGAAATAGTTGCTACACTTTCAGTTACATGGATTTTGAGGGTCAAAGCTATGCATTTTTATCAGATATTTTATTATCTTTCAACCTTTGTGAAGATCAATGTGTTAGAAAATGGGAAGAAATTTTCCCAAATGTTAAAGTGATTTGGTACAAAGGAAACACTAATGAGAATTTTTATTACGTTATAGAAAGTTTCTTATCTGATGAAATGTGGGTGACATTTTAATATTGAGAGAATATGAATGATTTTTGAGTTCCATAATACTTTATGAAACAAGCACCTAGCAAAATAAGATGCTCATTCAGAAGAAAAGCATGTTTGTTTCACTGGAGGGTTCTTTTCTTTAATATGAGTTCAGAAGAGAGGAGGAATATTTAGGGGTAGAGGTTCAAGTGCTTTTTCTCTTTGACTTCCCTTTCTATCTCATCTATTCATGCAACTTCTCAGAAGAGAAAACAAATGAATCCAATCTAATAGACATATATTTAATGACTAGAGACAAGAGAAAGATAAGAGAAAGCATGAGAAGACAAGAGAAAGCATGATGGAGTGAGTAGGGGTTTCTCCTAGAATCAAAAAAACATAGGTTCCAGTTCTCCTGCCCCTGCAATAGAAAGGCTTTGTAGCCAAGGGAAAATCATTTAACTTCTCAGTGCCTGAAGTCAATTTTCTGAGACTGTGGGTACAGAAGAGCTATCCATCAGAACAAGTAAAGGAAAGTTCCATACTAGGAATTTCCAATAAAAATTAACTCTGTCCTCCATACCCCATAAAGTCTTACTTTGCTAAGCATTTAAGGTAAAAAAGATAAAATGAAAAAAAGTCCCTGTCCTCAAAGGGAATATATCATATAACAGATAAATATAAATGTGTATATATGTATACTTATATACATGCTATATAAGTATTGCACATGTGTGTATGTATATATGTTTTTATACATTTTTATTATATTATGCAATACTAAAATTATCATCAAATCTTACAAGTAAATTAAAAGCTTGTAATATATAATTGTATGCTGATAGTTGTGTATTTATAATTAAAATTATGTTTATATATAAATTACATGTTTATGCTACATTGTACATATTATGTATTTTCTGATATTATATTTATATATAAATTGTAGATTTATATTAACAAGAGTAAAAGCATTACAAATAATGTTCTAATAATATTGATATACATAATTTCTATATAATTCTATTTAATAATGTGGTTTGTTATAATATATTGTTATATAATAACACTTTAGATTATTAAACATTTAACATTTGCTATCTAATACAGAATGTATATATAATAGTTATATATAATATAATAGTATGGATAATATATATAATATGATAGACTTATAATTTATTATATAATGTTTTATATATATTATTTTATCTTTATGTTTTTATGTATATGTATGCACATACCTATAGAGAGAGTCAAACATGACTGAAACAACTCTGAACAACAATGCATATATGATCATTTGAGGAAAGAAAACACCAATAGTTATGGAAATCAGAAAAGGCTTCCAATAGGAAGTAACACTACAAACAAAAAGTCTGGCAAAGACATATGCTTCCCACCTCCATTTCTTGCATACAATCCCACCTCACCTTGAGAGAGAGTTAGTCACACTTCAAGATTCAGTAGAGCTATCCATATGAGAAACTTGAGTGACAAATCCTCACCTTAACCTTTGAAAGCAATCTGTCCCCAGACGCTGTTTCACCCCTCCAGCCATTCACCAGAACATCAGATCTTAAGCCATGCTGCCTCTTCATATATCCTCACTTCATCCCATTTCATCACCTTTTACTCATGGAATAAAAATCAAATCAATATTATCTTTGCTTCTGGAAATAACACACTATTTCCCTAGGACTCACCTCAAAATTCCTATCCTTTATTGGTTATTGTTGTTCAGTAGTGTTTGGTTCTTCATGACCTTATGGACCATATTGTCCATTATGGGTTTTCTTGGCAAAAATTCTGGAGTGGTTTTCCATTTTCTCCTCCTCCAGTGGATTAAAGCAAACAGAAGTTAAGTCACTTGTCCAGGGTCACACAGCTAGTAAGTATCTGAAGTCTTCCTGACGCCAGATCCAGTATTCTATTTCCTGAGTCTCTTCATTGACTTCAATTCTCTGATAAATGCAGTACCTATATGGTTGAATATAAGCCCCTTAAGGGCAAATGTTGCCCCACTTTTTTATTTGTATCTTCACTATCTAGCACAGTGCCTTGGCACTTAATAAATTCTTGTTGATTGAATAACTAAACATAATGAAAAAAGACCTAACCAAGGGGAGAAAACACTCAAATTTAATGAATCAGCAACAATTATTGAGCAGTGGTACTTGAAATAATCAAAATAAAATCATTCCAAGTCTTGTTTTGGGGTTCATTTTCATATTCATGAAAGTGAAAGATTGACACATTGGCTGAAGAAGAAATGAAAGCTGACAGGTCCTTGGGCAGCATTTCTGGCAGCTGCACTAATACACTACAACTCTGACATGAAACTTCAAGTTTCTAGGGCATCGCCTTCCTGGGACAGTCTGTCAATAAAGTGAAATCTTGCTGCACCTTGCTGATTTTTGGACAACTGACAAATGTCCATCAGGGGCTAATTGGAGCAGTCTGTGCTCATGTTTCATTTGAAAATCCACAGATAAATCTATCTTCAAATGAAAGTTCTCAAGCAAATGAGAATGTTAGAGAAAATCATTCACCAGGTAGAATATTTCAAGCCCTCTCCTTCAAAAGGATGTTTCTTCCTGAATTCTCTGGGTTCTGCTTTAAGTTCCATTCCGGTGACCAGAAGATATGAAAAGAGAAGTTTAATGCAGTGAGGGATGTTTAGCTATATAAATAATATGACAAGCAGAATTCAATATATGAAGTGTTGCACACAGCATAAAGCTTCTCAGATAAGAACTGTTTATTTTATAAGTCACTGATGCACTCAGAAATATAAACAAAGTGCAGTATTCAGAAGAAAAATCTTTATATCAAAATCATAGTCAAAGCATAAAGCAAAACCTTTTTGGTGCTTAAGCAATAGATGGAAAAAATAGAAACTAACTATTCTTGTCATTTCCTTGAACTACTTCAGCACCTTGATCTTGGTTCCAGTTTTGTTTGTTGATTTGCCTTTTGCAATAAAACATTTGGTTCATGGAAATCCCGAGCAAATTTGATGGTAGAGAGAAAAACACTAAGTTTTAATCATGTAGACCCTATTTCCTAGATGGATTTCCTAGCTGACTCATACTCAAAAACCATAAAGTTAGGAAAGAAGAGAAAAATGCATTTGTCCTCTTCTTCTGTAGGTAGGCACCTCAAAACCCAAAGTAAATTTAAAGTACAGTAATAGTGCATTCATTTGATTTTATCTGAAGAGAATTTTATTCTGTATTGTGCTTTTAAAAGGAGGATTTTTTTTTAAGAAAGAGTTCTGGTTAGGACCATATCTTAATTTAAAAATATATCACAGGGCAGTTAGGTGGTGAAGTGGATAGAGCACTGGCCCTGGAGTCAGGAGAACCTGAGTTCAAATTCAACCTCAGGCACTTAATAATTACCTTGCTGTGTGACCTTGGGCAAGTCACTTAACCCATTGCCTTCAATAAATAAAATTTAAAATATATATATATATATATATCATGTATATATGTGTATATACATATGTTAATGTGTGTGCATGTATGAGTATGTGTGTGTGTGTGTGTGTGTGTGTGTGTGTGTGTGTGTAAAATATCCTCTAGGACTTAAACCAGATGAAAAGAAATCAAAATATTTGGAATTGATCTGGGTGTGATGCCTCAGGCCTATAGTTTCTGCTATGGGGAAGATTGAAGGTGGTTGGTCTCTCAAGCTCAGGAGTTCTAAGTTACAACAGTCTACGTTAATTTTGGCATAGAAATGATGATTCTCCCAAGAGTTGAAGCAGATGGGTCACCAAACTGTCTGAGAAGGGTTGAACTTCCATCTCAGGTCAAAACTAGAGCAGGTCAAGGCTCCCAAGATATCAATCAGCAGATAACATCAGGCCAGTGATTACTTCCTATAATTCCAGCTAGGCAAAATAGGGAGGTCTGATCTCAAGAGGGAAAAAAAAAATTAGAAGGAACTTTACAGAGCATTTAGTACACCTCATCCCCTTCATTACCCAGCTTCAATTTTTTTTAAAAATCCATTTCTTAAAGGATCCATTGTTTTCAAGACACTACTCCCCAGTTCAAAAGGAGCTTATATTTATCCCGAATTAATTAGAGAGTCTGAGTGATCAATCAGTCTAAGTGTAGGAGGAGTGGGGGCCATGAAGAAGTCCAAAGGGATGTTGCCTGGTGGGAAATGAAGAAATGTCTGGTCTTGGGACTCCCCTTAAATGTAGATTTGTGAAGAATCCCAGGAGCAGAAGATATTAGTATGATTTGCCCTTGAAAAAGGAAGAACCAGGATTCAACCTAGGTCCTCTGAATTCATTTCTAGTGGTCATATTAATCTTCACTTAAAAGATTATTAAATGTTTCTCATGTTGAATTGTATTCCTTCCAAGTACTTTTTTTTTAAAACTCTTGATCTGTGATTTCATCAAAGTATTCCTGACCTAGAAGCATATCAGGAAATTGCTTGCAATTAGACATTTTGAAGACTTTGGGGCACTTTTAATTTAAATGAGCTATCCATGGATGGGGAGACTAGGTGATACAGTGGATAAGGTACTATGCCTGAAGTTAAGAAGATCCGAATTCAAATCCACTCTCAAACACTTAGGTAGCTGTGTGACTCTAGATAAATCACTTAACCCCTATTTGTTTCAGTTCCTCATCTGTAAAATGGGAGAAGGAAATGTCAATCACTTCAGTATCTTTACCAAAAAAAACCCCACAAAGTACATGAAATCACATAAAGTCTAAGATGACTGCATAATTCAACAACAGGCCATTTCAAACATCTCAAAGTAAAAGCAAAAATAAACCTGATTGTGGGGGTAGCTAGGTTGCACAATGGATAGAGCACCGGCCCTGGAGTCAGGAGTACCTGAGTTCAAATTTGGCCTCAGACACTTAATAATTACCTAGCTGTGTGGCCTTGGGCAAGCCACTTAATCCCATTGCCTTGCAAAAAAAAAGCCTAAAAAAATAAACCTAATTAAAAGAGATAATTAAAAAAAAAACAATATTGGAACAACTAATTGGCACAGTAGATAGAGTGCTGGGTCTTAAGTAAAGAAAACCTGAGTTCAAATCCAGAAAAATAAATGACAAACCAATCCAGTATCTTTGCCAAGAAAGTCAAAAAAAGGGGTCACAAGGAGGGGTGGCCTTATTTTTCAAGTATGTACAATAACTCACATTAGGTTAGCAAAAGGATATATATTATGTAGTAGAATAAATTGAAAAACCTAGGTTTTAGAGATAATTGCAACAAATTAGCTGTGTGTGATGGGGAGCATTCTCCTTAATCTTTTTGGACCTCAGATTCTCATCTATAAAAAGACATCAATAAAGAAGATATCTTAAGGTTCTGAAATCATTTATTTGTGGGAAATGTTTTAATGAATAAATAAAAATGCTTTATAGTTAACATCAATTACATGTAAGTGATGTTTCTAAAGTACTTGATGGTTCTTGAAAAAAGTATTTCTCACAAATATTTATAATATTTCCTTTGCAATTTTTCAAATCTGTTCATTTCCATGATCTCTAAGTGAAAAAAAAAATTTGTTAAGGATAGATGCATTTCATTCCCAACTTATCTGTAACAAATTCCAATGAATGAGAATTTGGTTTTCTTCAGCCACAAAATGTCTGTGAAACAATCTGTTGCTATCTTAATCAATTGGTCAAGGTCATTGACATAGACATCCAATCCTAGAAAGGTATTGTATATAGACATAAATTTAAAAGACCCAGGAAGTATATTAGACCACTAGAGATCTTAATTAAACCATTAATATTCCCCTCTAATACAGAGTAACAAACAATAACTTAGTACTGCCATTTGCAAGGTGGAACTAGGATTCATATCCCACCTTGCCCAGTCTTTGGAAAGCCAGGTGCCTCAGCAGATAAAGTACTGAGTCAGAGTCTGGAACTCTCTCATCTTTCTGAATTCAAATCTAACCTCAGACACTTACTTATTAGCTATGTGACTCTGGGCTAGTCACTTAACTCTTTTGTCTCATTCTGTAAAATGAGCAGGAGAAGGAAATGGCAAATCACTCCAGTTTTTTTTGCCATGAAAAGTCCAAATGGAGTCAACAAGTCAGGCACAAATGAAAGGACTAAACAACAAAAAAGCAGTCATTCCCTTCAAAACACAACCTTCTTGGTCCTCAGTTACTCATATGAAATATTGACAATGAGAAGTGATGGATTAACTGACATCTAAGTTTATTTTCCAATTCTGTTTCTATGTTTATATATTCACCATCAACTAAAGCTAAATATCAAGGGATTATATTTACCTAGACAGACTCCCTAGATAGACTAAATAATTCTGATTCTCAGATATAATGTGCATGTCCCTTAGTCATCAAAACAGACTCACTCCTCAGTCCACAAGAAATCTCAAAACAAAATAATCCAAAAATTTATTCTACAAAATACTTCTCTGGTCAAAATATCACTCACTTGGAGAATCTGTCATAAAACAGTGAGTATATTATCCACTAAATTTAGACCATTCAACCTGCTACTAGGGGAAAATGCATGATTACACATATTTCATTCAAGCAATTCAAGACAATGATTTTTCCCCTCGCCTCTTTGTACACAGCATTTGGAAAAAGAGGAGAGGCAGAGTATCTTTAAAAACTTCTCAGACAAAGAAGGAATGGATTGATCATCAATGGATGGAAGGAATGTCAATCTTTCAAACTAAAATGAAATTAGGCCTAACAGAGGGGGGAAAAATAAAGACGGAAAAATCAAATTGGAGAACATTTTACACATTAAAGCAATCTCCTCACATATTAGGAGGTTGACAGTTATGCCCTAAATTAACATCTTCTACTAGATTTTCCAGGAGTTGACTTTAGGTATAGTAACGAAATGAAGCCATCCATCTCTGAGTTTCTAGCCCTCCCAATGCCTAACAGGCTCAGGTTTCTGCATGATCTGAGCAAATTGACACTCTTCCTTTTCCTCTCAGTAGCCTACTATAAGCAAAGCACATAATGGTATTCAAGGAAGAACTGAAAGATGTGCATTAGACCTGCTATCCATCCCACCAATGTTCAGTACTTTGAATTTTTTTGCTTCTTTCAGAATATTTATTGAGTTGCCACTAAATGCATAGCAATGTACTAGCTGCTTCAGGGGAAATAAAAAAAGAAACACAGATTCTGACTTCCAAGGACTTATAGTCCAAGACCACAGTCCTTCTGGTGTGGCAGAGTCAAAAGGTACAAAAGACTTCAATTGTGATTATCCAATCTTTGTCAGCCTAAGGCAAAGCCACAACACCCAGTCTCCACAAAGAGATTGAATCTTTGAAGAAACAATCTAGCAGCTGCTCAGCACTGCCTGTTTCTTGCTCCAGGAATAGTATTGACCTCCCAGTTCAATTATTCCCTGAAAATTCATTTTCTGTATCCTTCTTCTGGAAGCAGTTAGGTGAGGCAATGAATAGGGTACTAGGCCTAGAGTCAGGAAGAACTGAGTTCAAATACAGTGTCAGATATTTATTAGCTCTATGCCATAGAGAAGTCATTTATCCTCAGTCTGCTTCAGTTTCCTCAACTGTAAAATGTGAATAACAAATGAGATAATATTTAAAGTGTTTTAAATATATATGTATATATATATATATATATATATATATATATATATATGTAAAATAAAGGTTTATTCCCTTTCCCCCATCCCTTTTATTTGGATACTGCTAAAATGCCCTGATATCTAGCCTGGCTTGGGTCTTATAATTTAATATTTGCATGAATTTGAATTCGGGCCATACCTCCTTCCTCCCAGAAGCTCTACCTCTCTCCAGTCCTTGTCACCTATACACATTAGCCCATATCCAAAAGGGCCTGATATTTATGATCTAATTAGAGGTCAAGACATACTCATATGAAAAGTTAAGTGAATATAAGGAAGCACTGAATGCCAAAGGATAAATGAAATGAACTTTGAGAAGTTATGACTTTTCACATTAGAATTCATGATATATAAATTGTGCATAGTCTGATATGCACCCTAGATTTTAGGAGGTCAAAATTTCAAGAACTCAGACAAGGGATAAGTAGAATGCTATGACATAAAAGTTTGGCAAATGACCAAATTGTGGTATGTGAATATAGTGAAATATTTCTGCATTTTAAGATTTGGTGAATATGAAGAAGTATAACAATAAATATAAAATGATACTGAGTGAAAAGTTGAATCAGAAAAACAATGTACACAATAACTAAAACAATGCAAATGGAAAGAACAATAATAACAACAAAAAGAAACTAAACAAAATTTTATAATCGCCAAGCTTGCACTGAATAAAAGAGATGAGAAAAATTTTCTCCCTTTTTTTTTGCAGTGGTGGAAGACTATGGGAATGATACATTCTATATATAGTTAGACTTGGCTGACTTAGTTTCTTGGAACTGATTTTGTCTTGCTCTTTTATTCTTTGTGAAAAGGATACTTGCTAAGTAAGAGAAGAATAAATAAATTTAGAAATAAAAGTGATATAAAAACTTAAAAAGTTCATTTATTGGAATGGGATTAATAGAATGAAACTCTAATGGCATAATCATAAATCTAATTAGGGGGAAAATGAGTTATTTAAAGATCCTGAGACATATCCCCAAGGGATTTATCATACATTTTGATTCCTAAAAACACATGTACAAAAAGATGGAACTTAAAAGAGATAACTAATAGTAAGCACCAGAAGAGTGGCCTAGTCCTTTAGGAACTATGTCAATAATGCTAAAAAATCAGAATAAACTGATACTTGAGATATAGGCTTGACATAGTAAAAAAGACCTTTTTTAGTTGAATGGGGGAGGAGAGAGAGGAAAGTCACATTCCTTGGAACATATGGAATAGATACAAAATATAAAAATAAATCATTCTCCTTTTTGCCTTCATTTCTTTTACCTAGAGAAGTAGTATAGCATAGTGGATGGAGTGCTAAACTGGGGATCAGAAAAATCTCAACTCAAGTTCTGCCTTGACACTTATCAACTACATGGCCATGGCCAAGTTAACTAATCTCACTTAGCATCAGGATTCTATATCTGTAAATTGTAGATAATAATAGCACCTACTATGCAGAATTGTTGTAAAGTCAAAATGTAAAGCATTGTATTTATATTAGCTTTTATTTTATTATTACCTAGAAGAAAATCTGTAGAGCATTGGGTTAATTCTCTATGAAGGATTTCTGAGAGGTCTTGTATGAAAAGCAGTCAATTAATATGTAGCATATTTAAGACCACTGGTATTGTCAACTCCTCCACAACCTGGATGCCTTTGGTAACATGAGATAGCCATAGTGTCAAAGTTTGCAATGTACCTATGGATAACTCCTCACTCTTTGAACTGGCTCACTCCCTCCAGTCTTCTCTTATCATGATTGGTCTAAGTTCCCAGAGACAGACAAACCACGGTCACGCAATACTCTCAAAATCTCTCAGGGTCCTATTGGTAACTCTATTGAGGAGAAATACACCACCCCCAAATTATTACTTTAGCTCTTCAACCCCAAAATTGCACTCCTATCTTTGTAAATATGCCAGTCACAATAACACTTTGTTCTTGAACATAGCCATTTATTTCATAATAAGGCAAAAGAAATAATAATAATATAATGCATATGAAAACAAGTGCATAAAAATAAAATACATGAATTCTACAAAAATGCATAAAAACCTGGGTCATTCTGTCCTAATAATGCATTTAAATATCTTGGGGAATTATCTTTATATTTACAAAGACCTAAAAGTAAAACATTACATGGGGATACCCATGTACTTGGAGTAGAGCAACAATCTAAACTTGTAACTTTTGATGTCTTTAATCCATTCAAGAATATCTGCACCTTGTTAAACTAATTCTATGCTCTGTTCATCTGTTGGGCCTTACCAGTCTTTGGCTTAGCAAATACTACTGTCTCTGATACTCAAAGATAGCATTAATAAACTTTTTCAGTTTAGAATAGCCTTTAAAAAGGACATTGGACACTTTACCTCTTAATGTGAATAGCAGTTCCTTTTAAGCCAGAGAACAGCAAGTTCATTATATTGACTTTCTCTGGGTTAGAGTGAACAAACCATCTAGCTTTATTCACTCACCCATATATTGAAGTGCCCTTTCAAAACAGAACTCACCTCAACTCAGTCAAGTTGACTCTTTAAGTTAGACAAACAAACCTGGCTAGCCTACCTGGATACAAAGTAACTTCAAAGTCTCTTCTTTTTTTCTTTCTTAAACTAGAAATACAACCTAGAACAATATGTTTTTATGGAAAACTTCACCTCTATCCAATTCTAACAAATACTTAAGCAATTAGCTCTAGCATTACAGAAATAGCTATCACTAAAGCTCTTGGACAGTGAAGTGAATTTTCTCTCCCACCATTCAGAAGTTCCTTAGCTGATGCCTTCTGCAAACTGATTGCTTCTAGTTCCCATGGATCCAATGGAGCAGTTTTTCAGTCCCTTACTGGGTCTACAACTCTTCCCCTCAGGTTCCCATGGCTCTTCAGTGACTGAAATGAGAGCTTCTTAACTCTAAGTGATTCCGTTTTCAGTGGGGTTAACAACTCTCTAAGTTTCTTCTAGGAAATCAATAGTCCTTTTTAAAATCATACTTTAATCCCCAAATGTTTATGATTTCTTTTTTGTTGTTTTATTCAAAAACAGTTGCATACAAATGAACTAAAGTGTCATAATCTCCTGCAGCTTTAAATTCTTTAAGATTCCTCCAACCTATTTGATAGTCTTCAACTGTGTTTCATTCTAGTAATTGTCTTTAATCTTTAATAAATAAAAGTTCTTTCTCTGCCCCTCCATCATCAACTTGCTCATATATGAGTGAGATTTCTGTCCAAATGATTCACAAGGAGATTTAAATCTTTATTTTTGCAACAGAGTTCATTTTCTATCCAAAACTTCTCAAATTCCATCTGAGAAATGTTTATGTATTTTGAACAAGTTTTTAAAATTAAAACAAAGCTCTTTTCCTACCATCCTACAGGTAGGATGAAACAGGTAGGATGAAAATCAAAATGTTCACCTATAATAGCAGCATCATTTGACAATTGACAATTGACCTTTCTTTCATATAATATCTTCTCTATCCCTTTCATCACTAAATTGCTCCATTTGAATAGAGCAGTATCTTTTAAAGGCAATGTACTTTTCATAAGCATATTCAAAAGAAAAATAAGGTAATTCAAGTGGAAGGCACTACTGAGAATGACTAAGAAAAATTTCATTTAAAAAGATAGCATTTGAGATAACCTTTGAAGGAAACTAGGCAATAGTTAGCACAGTGAATAGACTGCTGGTCCTGGAGTCAGAAGTCAAGAAGCCACATCTTCAGGAGTTCAAATGCAGCCTCAGACATTAAGGTTACCCTTTATGAGTCAATATGTGTATAAAGCAAACCTTGCTTGCCTCAGTTTCCTCATCTTTTTAATGAGCGGGAAAAGGAAATTGCAAACTAGAGAGTGGACATGACTTAAAAAAATGATTAATTGAAGGAAACTAAGGATTCAAGAAAGAAGGGAATACATTCCAGGCATGGCAAACAGGGCAGGAGTGATGAGCCAGTGAAAAGGAATAGAGATGGGTTGTTATCTATGTAAAACAGCAAAAGTGTCAGTTTTGCTGAGCCACAGAGTGTTTAAAGGGGAGTAATGTGTAATATACTCAAAAAGTTAGGTGGGAGCCAAAGTGAAAAGAGCAGAAGTTTGTATAGCTAGTTGCTCATTATTCATATTTGTACAACATATTTACATTTTACTATAGTCAATTATCATATTTTATACAAAATTATAACTTTAAATAATGTGGTTTTCAATAATTTGATCACTTTACAGTCATTTTTTATACTAATAAGAACTAGCTGTGTTTTATACTATACTACAGGTAATGAAACCAGTTGAATTCAGTGAATTAGAATAATGGCATGGTCCCACCTTACTTGAAGAAATCACAAAGGATGAAAAAGTATAGATGAATTGTGATCACAGCTGAGAGGAATATTCATCTGAATAACATCACAGATCTACTGCCATGTTAAAAACATTTCTCTATCAAAAGGGGACATATTCTTCCAACAACAAAAAATGGTTCACAGGAAATTGAAATCCAAGATTAGTGAGGAGATAATAATTAAAACACATCATCTCTAATTGATTTATATCATTAGTCCCTTATTAAACATATCCCATGTTTCTGCAAAGGAACATTTTTGAATATGATTAAATATTTTTTGTTGTCAATGACTTTTAAAAAGTCATAGAGATAGGGAAAGTTGCTATAAGTCAACATCCAAGCAAATGCTATTTCCAACTTTCAAAAATAGGAAAAATATAGGTTCTTTAAACTATAGCCCAGGAAACTTGATGGCTTCTGGCAAAATTCTAATAGATTTAGGGAATATTTAAGTAATATGAGATAATTGAAATCCCATAGTGATTCATCAAATATAAGCCTTGCTAAATTAACCTTCTTTTCTTTTTTTTATACAATCAGCTAAACTGGTAAATCAGAATTACCAAACTCTGGATTTCATTAGAGTTTTTCATAATATCATTAAACACAAAATAGGGATAAGTGGAGCTCCTGATCATTTGTTTAGGAGGATTACAACTCTTTGAATGATTAGATTGAAAACTAGTGATTACTAGATAGAGAACAACATGTAAGGTTATTTCTAATGGACTTCCAATAGGACTTAGTCCTGAGTCCTATTCTAGTTGTCATCTTTAACAACTATCAGTCACCTATGTATCAATGCATAGTCTTCTTACTCCTGAACTCCAGTCCCACATCACCAACTGGATATTAGATATCTCCATTTAGATGTTCCCTAGGCATCTCAAACCCAACATACCTCAAACTTATATTATTATCTTTCCCCCTCCAAACTAATCCTGCTCATAATTTTCCTATTTCTACTGAGGGCACCATCACCCTTCCAAGCACTCTTAGTTTCAGTCTTGGAGTTATCCTCCACTTTTTACTATTCCTTATTCCTCATATCTAATAAGTTGTCAAATCGTAATGATTCTACTTCTCACATCTTCTCCTTATCTCCATTCACACAAGCACAATCCTAGCTCAGGTCTTCAATCACTTCTTACCCAGATTATTATAGTATCTTCCTGTCACCATTGTTTTTCTCTCATTTGCTAATCCATCATTCACACTGATGCCAAATTTATATTCATAAAGCAGGAATATGTCCTATCACTTTTCTGTGCAAAAAATTTCTGTGGCTCCCTAATGCCATTAATATAAAATTTTTCTGTTTGTCACCTAAAGTCCTTCACAATCTGACTTTAGACAATCTTTCAGGATATTAGACATTTCTTTTTCTTTAAGTATACTATAATCCAGCCACACTAACCTATTTAGTATTAGAAAATACATTACCTCCTCTCTCCATTCCTTTGCAAAGTTATCCACCTTGTCTTAAATGTATCCATTTTTACCTCAGCCTATTTAACATGAAAAAACATCCTTATCTTCCTTAAAAGACCATATGCACAAGGTCAATTGATCCTGACTCACTAAGATACTAGTGGCCTCCCCTCTAGAAATTATTGCACATTTCCTATTTTCTTTATAGATATTTTATACTTCACTTTTCAATGGGTATGTTATTTTCACTTAGATGAATATCAGTTCCTTTAAGGCAAAGATTATTCCATATCTTTCTTTCATAAATACTTTTGAATGAATGAAACAAATAAAAACATAGCATGGCCTTCAGATTTTTAGATGACTAGTAAATGGGAGGTAGAGCCAACCTGTTGGATGGCATAATTAGAATTCAAAAACATTTTAACATTCTAGGATGATAGACCAAATCTTAGAAAGTGAACTTTAATTGAGATATAAATGTGAAGCCATGGAGTTATACAATAAATTTTTAAACCCAGATGCAGGATGATGGATGCATAGCTAGGAAATGTTTAAAGGATAGTGGATTTCCCAAGATTATAAGTTCAATAAGTTAAAATGTATCACAGCAATCAAAAAAGCTAATGTGTTGTTTTGCTTTATCAATAGAAATATACCAGCCAGACAAGACCACTGTCTTCTGCTATTATTTTGACAGCATCTGGGGGACTTCCAATGTCCTTCCAAGACATTGGCAAGCTGGAAAATGCCTTGAGGATAGCAAACAGAATGCTAGGAACTGGGAATACAAGTATTAGGAATGAACCAATCTTTACTCCCAGGGAACTTTCATTCTAATGGCAAAGACAAATACATATATAAATATATTTATAAATATAAATATAATAGATTCAAAGAAATACTAATCTGTTAAATGAAAATCATTTGGGATGGAGAGATCTAGCAATTGAGAGATCAGGAAATGCTTAATGTATTAAATGGTGCTTGGATTGCATTTTAAAGGAGGAGAGAGAATCTTGGTTAGAGATAAGAAAAGAATTCATTCCAGGGGGTATGTGGGACATCCAGAGCAAAGAAGGAAGATGAGGGCTTTACCTAAATTCATATAGTCAATATGAAATAGCAGCAAGACTTGAACAGATCTTCCTAATTCGCAGACATCACTTCTCAGTTCTCTAAACCATACTGCTACCTCTAGTTGGAATATTTGTTTGCAAATGAGATTTGCAATTATTAAGAATGCAAAATTACTCTGATACCAAAGATGTCTCATTTTACACAATAATTATGTCCCTAAAATGATATGAGATGGGGTGGCTAGGTGGCGTAGTGGATAAGGCACCGGCCTTGGAGTCAGGAGTACCTGGGTTCAAATCCGGTCTCAGACACTTAATAATTGCCTAGCTGTGTGGCCTTGGGCAAGCCACTTAGCCCCTTGCCTTCAAATACCTTAAAAAAATGATATGAGAACATACATCCAACAATTGAAAGTATCTTCTATAATAACAAATATTTCTATAGTGTTTCTATATGCCAGAATCATAAATTCATTTTTTATATATTTTGGAGGGAAGCAGTTGGGGTTAAGTGACTTGCTCAGGGTCACACAGCTAGTGTCTGAGGTTGGATTTGGATTTAGCTTTAAGTATTAAGCACTTTACAAATAATGTCTCATTTGATCTCACAAAAACCCTTCTTTTCCTATTGACTCATAAATTCAGAAGTGTCTTCTTTCCTTCTACTTTTCCAATTTTGTTTCCTTACCCCAACCAGACTTTCCTAAGAGTGAATCACCCTTGCAACAAGGAAGCCACTAATTAAAGGAGTTCTTTTGGTTAGTCCAAGAATCAAATGAATAATTATTTCATGATTTATCTAATTTATATAGTTCTATGATTTATATTTCTTAAACTGGAGCATACAGACCCCTTCATTATGACATCTCTCTCCCTCCATCTCCTAATGATGAGGATTTGCTATTTGCTATATAATTAGAGAATGTAATTAGTGAAACAAAGTTATGAAAGTATACTGTAGAAGAATCTATATACCTCCCACTCAATAATCCTGTCCCAACTTCATCAGGATATCAACTGCCAAACTCCATCACAGCCTGTCTTCCACAGCAGGCTCCAATACCATTGTATTTATGCAAAACAGTACAGTACCCCCCAGAAAAGACAATACACCCCAGTATACATCTACCTAAGAGCAATGGCATTATATTACATCTCTTCAACTCTCACCATACCTATATATGTATCCAACTAACATACTTCCTCCTGAGGATGATATAAATTCCTTCGGAGGAAAAAGTATGAGAAACGAACCTACTACTATATCCCAGAGACTTGTATTCTCCAAAAAGAGAAATCTACATCTAAATGTACAATACGGTTGAGCTGTTTAAAAATTTTGAGAGTTTGGGGGTACATGTCAATCATAAAAGAGATCAGTAGCAATGCCAAAGATCTTCATGGTAATGGGCTAACAATTTATATGCCCTTGGAAAAGTGAGAGCTCCTGAGAGTGGCAAGAACTCTAATTGGTTAATAGTTAATAAGAAAAATAGATATTATAATGAGATGTGGGCTCATTTTAATGAGAATATTGGGGATATGTGACTTCAATCACCCAAGTTTTCATCAAAGAGATTTATAAATATACATTTCAAAGAAAGAATCCACTTCTACCAAACAAAATGAAGAGGAATGATTCAATTCTTTCAGCCTGATTGGGTAAGTTTTTTTCATAAGATTTCCTACAATGGTTGATTTCTGGATTAAAAAGTATAAAACTTTTTTAATCCTAATTCAATAATTGATTATTAATGAAAGAAAAAAATAATCATTTTTCTCACTGTGGTTGGTACACGCAATCTTCAACTATTACAGTCACTCAATGGAGAGTTAAGAACTGTAGACAAGAATCCATCACTTTACTAGCCATGTGACCCTGGCTTGCTCTTGTTCTTAGAGTACTCAAGTTTCCTTCAGGGCTTACTCCCACATGCCACTTCTTATAGGAAGCCTTTTCTGCTCTTTTAGGTGTTAGTTGCTCTGCCTTACTTCTTGTATTTTTATCTCAGTTACCTTTGCTATCTTAAAAAATTGGGGACCGATCCCTCAAGGAATGTTTATTAAATCATGAAACTGTACTAAAAAATAGGTATATACATATTTGTTTGCTTATTGCTACAGTGGAATGAAAGATCTTTATGGTAATAGACTTCTTCATATCCCCCACAACTAGCAGAGTGAGGTGTACACAATTGGTATCTAATAAATGCTTATTGGGTTGGAAATGGAATTTGCTCCTTTCACTTCAACAAACCTCAGCTTTGTCTTGGGAAAGAATGAAGAGATAGTTGATTCCTTTCAGTGATTCAGTAGTTCTATCAATATTGTTCTCACTATTGAGTTTTTTCTTACCTGCTGAGGAAATATAATTCTCACTATTTGGTGCTGCTTAATCCTTTGAAGTCACTCGGTTGCCACATTTAGTGTACTGCAAGATGCTACTATATTTCATAGCTTGGTGCTTAAAAGAATTAACTGGTCTTTTCTCTCTGTGAATGAAATACTCTATTGTTATCATTTTTTCTATGCTTATTTCCATGGCCCTTTGTCAGAGAGGGCATAGGTGAATGACTCAAGAAAATAAAGCCATTAAATAAAGTCTATTGGAAGGGGAAGAAGGTAGAAAGACCAAGTAAAAATTCATCTGCAGGAGAGGGAGGGTTCAGGAGAAGAGAGTAATGAGGAGAATGGGAGAACTGAAAGGGAAATGAACTGCTGTCTGCAATATGGTATTTTTAACTCTTATTAGTGTCAACTGTCTCACTAGGACTTTTTCATATAGTAGATTTTATTTTTGTTTAAGGCCATAATGAGTGATAGGAGGCTGCTTTGAAAAGGCTCTCTGTTCTATATTCAGAGTTTAGCTATCTGTACTCAGAAGCAGAGCAATCCTCATATAATGTTTTTTATTCTATTACATGACAGTTGTACAGTGTCCTACATTTTCTAGCAAGTAGGATGGGGAGGAGAAAATTTCATTTAAACAGATGTCCTTCAGAATAGTGCCTCATACTTAGTAAGTGGTACATCACTAAAAATTCTCTTTGAAATAGAGTATCTCTTGTCACTTGCACAGTAGTATCTACTACTGAATGATTATCAAGAATATTTTATAGGGCAGCTAGGTGGCACAGTAGATAGAGTACCGGCCCCAGAGTCAGAAGTACCTGAGTTCAAATCCAGCCTCAGACACTTAGCAATTACCTAACTTTGTGGCCTTGGGCAAGCCACTTAACTCCATTTGCCTTGCAAAAAAAAACCTAGTAAAAAAAGAATATTTTATGATTGTTACTCTTCAGAAGGAAATAGATGAAAAGGACCCTAATTTATATGACTCTGAAGAGCCCCGTTAACACTGTTCTATTACAGGCAAACAATATTGGTATTCAGGTTGCTAATTATAAATTTAGTAAATGGATAAAAAAGCTGAGTAGAACAGGAAGAGAAGAGGTTATAAAAGGCTTTTCATGGTTAAAGGATTTTTAAGATAGCATAAAATATGTCTAGTGTAGCAATTCTCTAACTTATTGGTCTTAAGCCCATTTTACATACTTAAACATTATTGAAGACAACACCCCAAAGAACTTTTATTTATATGAGTTATTTGTTATTCAGTCATTTCATTCATAGCCAATTCTTTGTGGCCCTATATGAGATTTTCTTAGTAAAGATACAGGAGCAGTTGACCACTTCCTTCTCTAACTCATTTTACAGATGAAGAAACTGAGGCAAAGCAGGATTAAATTACATGTCCAGGGTCATAGAGGTAGTAAGAATCTGGGGCTGGATTTGAACTCAGTCCTGCTGACTCCAGGGCCAGCACTATTCCATTCCTCTTTGCTGCCCTATGTAAGTTTTAATTATCAATATATGGACTGTGTTAGAAATTAAAACGTTTTAGTATTATTATGAAAATAATTTTGACCTTGAAGATTCACTGAAAGGATTTTAGGGACTCCAGGGATTTGTAGACAATACTTTGAGAACCACTGTCTTAGTGAATCATTTAAATTTATAGGCTGCTGATTTTTAACTACTTGTGGTATTGATGAGCTGAGTTTGAATCCTGTCTCAAGTTATTTACTAGCTATAGACCTGGGCAAGTCACTTAATCTCTCTCAAACTAAGTTTCTTCATCTGCAAAATGAAAATAATAGTATTCTCCCATCTTACAGCATTATTATGTGACTCAAATGAGATAATATATGTAAAGCACTTAACAAACCTTAAAATCAGTATATAAGTGCTAGCTGCTATTTGCATTAACTATTACAATTTGGAAAAAGAATTCAAATTCTTGCCCTTCAACTTATTGCTTTGTGATATCACTTTTCATCTATAAAATAAAGGAACTAAACTAGATGATCTGTAGTCTAGATCTCTTCTAGAGTCAATAATCCCATGGCTTCCCTTTATCTTAGAGACAGAAATAATTTTAGTTATCCTGTAGTCCAACACCCTCATTTTATAAATAAGGAAATTGGTTTCCTTAGGTCCCAAAGAGGTTCTGTGAATTGGTCAAAGTGATACAGGAAAATGCAGACCAAGGGCTCAAACTAATTGAGAATTCCTGTCTCCTTTGTCACTTTTGAGTTTCAATTCCCCATTAACCATATTTATTCCATCCTTTCAAGCCTAAAGATCACTTTCCTTAGTACAGAAAGAAGAAGCAAAGAATTGACTGATGCTGTCTTTTTTTCTGCCATCTGGTATCATCACATTTCTTTTCTTCCTGAGCAGTGATCCTGGGTCTTCTTTGATCTTCTTACTTCCAGAATAGATTTCAAAACCTTTTTTGTTATTCTCTCTTTAGTTATTTTTGAGATACCTTTATACCATTAGACCATACTTATCTGAGTTGCTCCTAATTTATTTAAAGGGGAGGATAGAGATCTAGATGCCTGTGAACAACTGATTTCCTCCCAGCACAGTAGATGAAATTATAGAAGATGAAGGTCTAGACAATGGGGCAGGTAGATAGATGGTGCTTGGATAGAAAGGGACCTGAAGTCAGGAGGCATGAAGTCTCATCTTCCTGAATTCAAATCTGATCTCAGATTCTTAGTATCTGTGTGACCTGTGCAAGTCATTTAAATCTGTTTGCCTTAATTTCCTCATCTGTAAAATGAACTAGAGAAAGGAATGGCAAAGCACTCCACTATCTTTGCCAAGAAAATGGAGTCAGAAACATAAACATAAACCAAAACCAGATATAGTCAGGTGTTAATATTTTATTATTTCATACCTTTGCATCTATGTGAACAAAAAAAATTCACTCTTATTTTAAGTCTATTTTTAGAGTAACCAACATTTATTTAGCAAAGGGGAACCTCAGCCACCTAATAGAATAAGTATTCACATATTCAGCAATATGCTGTAGCCTGCTGAACTGGCTGGAGAACCAGTTACTAAGTTTTCAAGATAAGCATTTACATCTTGAAAATTGGCAAACACTATAAATCAAGAGTTGATTTTTTTTGGTTGTATAGACATTAAAAAGTGAAAGCAAAAGTATAAATAATGCAGATTAAGTTTATAAGGGTGTCATACATATTTTTTTTTCTGGTTTATCCACTCTGGCAAGTAAAATCCAGTAAAAGAAATGGTAAGATGAAACTGTTGTTCTTATGTCCCTCTTGAAATTAGACCTTCAAAGTTTGTCAAGTTTATCAACTTCCAAGTTTGAGATACAGTTACAGTACTCCAAAATTTTTTCTATAACCTCGTAACAAGATGAAAAATCTAATGTAGAGTCAATGGTGATCTTGGCAACCTTACATTAATATTTGCAGATCATCAACTGTGAGTGAGTTTAGGTACTTTGAGTGATGGGCTACTGCTACTCCAATTCCTACTTGGTAATCAAAGTATAGTTAGTATTTTACCCAAGGAATTAGAATGTAACTGATTTGGTTGCCTACAGGACAAGACAAAGAGTCTCTCTCTCTCTCTCTCTCTCTCTCTCTCTCTCTCTCTCTCTCTCTCTCCATATATATTCTGATTCAAGGACAAAAAGGTCTGTAATTATATGTTGGAAAAAGAAAGGCTCCTTCTCTCACGCAAAATAAGAGGGACAATGGCAAATCTCACAAGTAAGAAGTAAACAAACACACTGGGAACAATGCAACCAAAAAAAGGAAAGGACAAAAGGCTGGCCTTTCTCAAAGTCTACATAGTATCACCACCACTGCTGCTTCAGACACCTCTGCTACTCTGACCAGAAAGAGAATGCTGAGGATATATATTCCCATACCCTGGTAGTTCACCATGGGTCCCCATGCCACATGGCAAAGGTGTACTTTCTCTCTCTCTCTCTCTCTCTCTCTCTCTCTCTCTCTCTCTCTCTCTCCTCTCTTCTCTCTTCTTCTCTCTTCTCTCTTCTCTCTCATTCTCACTTAAACTTCACCTAGCTTATCCCCAAAGTGCCTACTGCTTTTCTAGGAGTTTTAATCTGTTTACTTTTGTAATAATTTGTAATAAAATCCTGAACAGGCTTAAAACCCCAGGGAGCATGTGAATTCCTTTGTCTTTCAGTAACCTTAGATTTCTATCTTGAATTGATGACCCTAAATCCCATCACCTACAATACCTCCTATTCTAACCATTGCATTCAATATTGCTCCATTTTGTTAGGACTAGAATCTTTTCATAAATCTATATCCATAGGTACAAATATATTCAAAAATTCAATTTAGTTCACTCCAACTCAAGAAATATTCATTAAATTCCTAGTGTGAACTGAGTTTTATAATACAAAGACAAAAATTAAAGTTGTTCTCTTCAAGCAGTTTACATCTTATTCTTGCATGCAAAAAACACTCCTATGTACATGAAAGAAAATTCAGTTAAGTACATGCTAATTTGATTATATTTTTAAAATGTAATCATTCCAAAAATATAAGAATAAGTCCTAAAATGATGCTTCTTTTAGCTACCATGGCCGAGAACTCTGAATTATTGCATTCATTATGTACTTGTCTAATGTTTCTGATCTTGCAAATAGGGATTATCTCATTCTTTGTATTAGCATTGCCTAGCACATAGTAGGCAGTTAAGTATTTCTTGATTAATTGATTCTGTACTAATTTGTGTAGACAACGTATGTTAGAACTTTTCATCAAATGACTGCTTTGTACTTCTGAGTGATTATGCTTAATATGTATTGGATATTAAAAATTATAATAATTTACTCTTTTTTAGAACGTTTTACTACAAACTGAATTTCAATGGAATTAATATTGGGAGAAGAGCAGCAAATATACCTTCAAATCTCAAGTGTGCCATTGATTTGCTGGCAGAGGTGCACTCGCTCTCTCTCTCTCTCTTATGACAAATCATTTCAATTCTTTGCATCTCAATTGTTTCAGCTGAACAATGACAGGGTTCAACTAAATTGTCTCTAGGGTGTCTTCCAGCTTAAATGTTCTATAGTTTTCACTTTATATGCAAATTCTTGTTATACTAGTACTATAGCACTAGTACATAGTAAATGACTAATAATTGTGTGCTTAATTTACCCCTACTCTTGCCTTACATTTCATTATTTTTTCCCATTGAACATTAATCCTTTTTCCCCATTGATAATAATAGCTAGCTAGCTTTATGTCATACTTTAAGGTTTACAAAGTGCTTTACAAATATTTTCTCATTTTTTTCCTCACTCCAGAAGTAGGTACCATTATTATCCTCACTTTATGAGGAAACTAAAGCTTAGTGAGGGAGTCTGTGACTTGTTCAAGGTCACACAACCAGTATGTGAACCTAAGACCAGTTTTAAAGTCAGTTTTACCTGCCTATAAGCCTAGGCTCTATCCACTATATCACCTATCTGTCTAGTAAATAATTAAAAAGCAACCATTCTGTACATAATATACAGTTTTCTAATTAATGTTCTTGACTCTCTCCAAGGCAGAAACTTTTTTTTCCTCTCCTGATTTTCTATGTACTGAATACACAGAACCTAACAAAGCAGATTTTCAGACAATGATGATGATTGTGATGCTGATACTGATGACCAGCAGCAAAAGTTCCTCATCAAAATCTACCTCTGACGTGGATTCTGTCTGTCAAAAATGATTTTAGTAAACTATAAATAATTTCAGGATCCTGAAATGTTATTAGCTTTCATGAACTTTATGGTTGTTCTCCTCTGCCCTCTAGTGGAACCATAAAGCATGGTTCAATATATCTTGGTTGTTTTTTTTTTAAATCCTGTATTCCCACTGGGGAGGTGGGAAGGTTTTCAAAAATGTCAAATGAAATGTACAAATGATTTTATTAATGACATTATCATTGAAAAGTAATTTCTATAATGTTCTTAAAAATGCTGTAAATGTTACTAAAAATTAATACAATACATAAAATGTTATTTAGATCTTCTAGTCCAAACTACTGAAGAATCAGAAAATACCCACCTAACCTATATAGGATGAGCTTTAATTTTCTCTTTTCAGTGAGTTCAGCAGTTAAAATGAAAGCTTTTTAAAAAAGATAAGTATTGAGTAATTTAAAGCATTCCTGCACAAAATTGTCTATTTTAGATGAATTTGTGGCATGTCAAGGAATTTATATGAAAAAATTAAGAGATAACTGAAATGATTATGATGGCAAAAATTACAAAAAAAATGTTTAGCCTTGATTCAGCCAAGTACTTCTCAATTCAATATATAACCACTCACCTTGCTAAGGCGAGTTCTTTTTATTATCATTATTATTATTATTTACAAATTCAATGAAATGTTTAATGTCTACAGAGTAGTTTGTGGTTTTAATGTTCCAAATCTGAATTTCCATCAAGAAGCAAAAGTGTTGTTTAATTATGTGAATATATAATAATATCCAATGTCTCTAATGAATAAAATGTATTCTTTCCTCTGAAGTGTGACTTCTTTCCTATAATGCTGTTTCACTGAATGAACATCTAGAGAAGCTTTCTAACAGTTTAAAAGTATTCCATTTTCTTTCTATTTTCCATTTAAATTGCCAAGCCATTATTGAGTTTTCAGGATTCGTTTTTGTCAGAAAGATCTTTGATGACAGTAACCCCAAGTTTGAAATGGAGCTGGAGCTCTCTACTATACATTGACTTAGCAATCTACAACATTTTTTGCAGGGTGGAAAAATCCCCATAAGATGGACAGCCCCAGAAGCTATTGCCTACAGGAAATTCTCATCAGCTAGTGATGCATGGAGCTATGGTATTGTCATGTGGGAAGTGATGTCCTATGGAGAAAGACCTTACTGGGAAATGTCCAATCAAGATGTAAGTGCTACAGATATTTAAACTTATCAATTTAAAATTTTTGTCATTTAGGGGCAGAGGAAGTATCACTCTTGTCTAAGTTCAGTTGTTATATTGAAATTCAGTTACAATATCAGTAACTTTGAGTAAGTTTTTTAACCACTGAATTTGTACCTTGTTTCAAGTGGGTACGGTTTTCTAAATCTGTGAATTCTCCCTAAATTGTCCTAATCACAAGTGATTATATTATATAATACCATGATTTACAATTAAAAATGAAAGAATAAATGCTTATTTTTATTCTTATTTTATTTTAGAGGTGGCAAAACTGAAAAAAAAATTCTTTAAAATCACTGCATAGAATTTTCCCTCAAAGAATAAAAATGACTCAATAAGCAATATTATTATATAATATTATATGGGTAATATTAGGACTAATATATATTATGGCTATGCTTTAATCTACTTCATTTTATTTCTATGATGCAAAGAATTAGCAAAGGATCAAAAACTTTTTCCTAGGAGGGACCTAAAAGGTCAACTGATAAAATCCCCTCATCTTGCAGAGAGAAAAAGAAGGGAAATAATTGGCAGAACTGAGATCTGAATCAAGGTCTTCTCACATGCTGAAGTGGGGGAACTTGATTGAGAGCTCTAGAAAGTGAAAAACTCATTCTGTCCCTGGAGGTATAAAAGTTCAGAATTTTTATTTCACAAACCTGCAAATTTCACAGATTAAAACCTGAGGACAGGGTGAATAACAAAGGTCTAGGCAAGGTGCCTGAGGGAAAGAGTGAAAGGAAAGACAGCCATAAGAACTGGCTGGGCTTAGGCTCCAGTGAGTCCAACTGGAGAGGGACTTAGGTCAGATTTTTATAGTCTTGCCTACTTCCTGGGCATAACTTGGACAAAGAGGGGAAATCCTTCCTCCTCTACATGACTTCAGATAAAGGATGGAAGTTGGGGTGGTTGTGGGGAAATGAGCTTAGGGTGCTCTAAACTTGGTGAATTTATGTTTAACTATGGAATGACAGAACACAATAGGAGGCAATTTACATCTAATTAGGACCCAGGCTGTAGAGGGGACCCCTCAGAAAATACTAGACCAGTACAAATAAGTTTTTCTTGACATTAAAACTAGATAGATATTTCTCCTTCTACAATGCCATTACCTTGACCTTTTACCACACAGTAAATATCTAATAAGCAATAGTTGATTTACTGATTTATTGACTGATTGGACTGATTGATTGACTGTAGGTACATTGTGACTGCTAAAAGTAGGTTGAAATAGAGATCAGATTCTAGACAGGACTCTTAGCTTTTACTCATCCCTATAAGGATCATCAAAATATATTCAAAAGGCAGCTGGGTAGCACAATGGATAGAGTTTTGGCCTTGGAGTCAGGAGGACCTGAATTCAAATTTGACCTCAAACACTTAATACTTACTTAGCTGTGTGATCTTGGGCAAGTTGCTAAAGCTCATTGTCCTGCAAAAAACAATTATATTCAAGCCTAGATCTGAAAATTGCCCATAAACAATCTGAAAGAACAACAAAAAGTTGAGGTCTTTAAGACGAGGTGAGGCTATATGAAGAAATATAGAAATAAAGAGTTAGCAGCTTGGAGAAGTCTAGTGAAAATCCTCTTTGTATTTGCAGTAAATAAAGTTGAAATTCTATTTAGTTTAACATATTAGAAGGCAGCATATCTGTGACAGATCCTGTAATCAGAATTCCTGTTTGAAAATAGAAATGTTTTAATCAAAATTTCCCCAGCTGTTCTATCTAAACACTGGCTATTTTCTATCTGTCCTAGCTTTATTTACTTACATAGCTATGTTTTGCCTTATATATGACTTTTTCTTTTTGATTTTATATAAAGTAGTGAAATGTTTTAAGCAATAAGCAGTCAACCATATTGTTTAAATACTGAATGCTTTATTCTTTCACTAAACTTGGGCCAATTTTAAAAAGTAGAATGTAAACTAAAATGTTTTGTGCCTTGAAATAAGTTAGGGAAATCTCAGACAGTTTTATAAGCATTAATCTATTCTGAAGAAAAGCAAGCATTTCTGAGTTTGCAGAATTTGCTTTAGAGAAAAGTCAATGTTATTGTCTATTAGGGAAACGAAATGGGGGAAAAGTCTACATGTATAGAACCTGCAGCATAAAAGGCTTAACCAAAAGTATCAGCAACTAAGCTCAGCATACTCATTCAGTGACAACTGAATGTGGGCCAGAAAGAGGCTAGGTACTTCAAGGCATACAAAAGAAATAGAAAACCCAGTTTTGCCACCAAGGAGATTGTAATCTAATGGAGAAAATAAGAGCCACTTAAGAATGTAGCAGGAGTAATACCTTTCATTTATCTAAAGCTCTAAAAATATGCTTTCATATTTATCATCTCATTTGTTTCTTCCACAATCCCAGGAAGGAAAGAAGGCAGAGGTTATTGTTTCTATTTTATTGATGAGGGAATAGGTTCAAAAAGGCTAAAGTAAATTAAGGATCCCACAGGTATTCAGGAGTACACAGAGAACTGATGACAAATCAACCTCTCCAGAAAGAATGGAAGCTTCAGGAGGGCAAAAACTTATATCCCCAGGCCCCAGAATAATACTTTTCCTACTGTAGGCTCTTACTACATGTATGTTGTTTGAGTGACTGAATGAGTGATTGATTAACTGCTTGGGCTGGGTAGGAACCTGATCTGAGCTGTTTCTATCAAAAAGTTATAACTCATCCAGAGTCAACACAAACATAGAAAGAAATTTAATAATTTTAATTAGCTATTCCAGCTAACAAGGTAAGTTAATTTATTGTTTCTATGCCACTAAAGGACCCCAAATGCTATCAATCCACTCCAAATTGGTGTTTATTCTGTAGTTATCCTATCATGTTTGGTTGTATCAAATCTTTGTAATCCCAGGATACTAGAGTGGTTTGCTATTTCTGTCTCCAGTTCATATTTATAGAAGAAGAAACTGAAGCAAAGAGGGTTAAGTGACTTGCCCAGTATCTCACAGATAGTAGGTATCTGAGGCTGAATTTAAACTCATAAAAAATGAGTCTTTCTGACTCCAGGTCCAGCATTCTCTATCCACTGCTCTATATTTGGATTTTTTTTCTCAATTATGGTTCACTAGTCTCTACAACGAACTATATAAATACATATTTTTAAAGGGAGTTTCAAACATTGCTTTATCAAATGGTCTTAAGACATTAATATTATGAATAATAATTTTTATAAATGTTTCCAGTTTACTAAAAAAATTCTGATTTTCAATATAGTCTGTATGGTTAGTTTATAGTATACAGAATAATTTTAAATATTTCATCTTGGTATTTTTCTTAGACTCATGGCATCAAAAGAAAAGCATAATTTTTTCTTATTACTAATAATATCTAGCATTTATATTTAGGTTTGCAATCTGCTTTACAAATATTATTTCATTTGATTTTCACAGCAACCATGGGAAGTAGATGTTCTTATTATTCTCATTTTACAGATGAGAAACTGAAGTAAACAAAAGGGTGACCTATCCAGGGTCATCACCTAACAAGGATCTAAGATAGGATTTGAACTCAGGTCTTCCTGATCAAACTTGAATTCAATACCCTATCCACTATATGACTAAATATCTTCAGTAGTGGAACCAGACAGGGCTTGTGATTAGCAGTTAATCTTAAAGAGACCACAAAGTTTAACAGATAGTTCATAAGAAATTTATTTTTCTTGATAAAATAATTGATAATATATATCTTTTTAAATTCTTTAAATATCTTATTATTCATGGCTCTATTAAATTCTAAAGAAAAGCAAGTTAAGTCTATCCATATATACTTGTTTTACATGTAACATGCATTTTTTTAGCATATAATTTTCTGATAGAGAGGCAACAAGGTGCAGTGAATGAGTAGAGAGAGCTCAAAGGTAGGAAGCTGTGGATTCAGTGCCTGGCATACATACCATTTTTCTGGTCCTGAACAAGTAGCTTAGCCTCTTAAAGTAAAATTTAGCTCCCTAAAAGTATAAATTCCTGAATAATTACCAATCTACATTGATTTAAAAAAACTGTTCTCTTCAGAAATTCTCTATACTGGGGGCAGCTAGGTGGCTCAATGGATAGAGCACCAGCTCTGGAGTCAGGAGGACCTGAGTTCAAATCCGACCTCAGACACTTAATAATTACCTAGCTGTGTGACCTTGGGCAAGCCACTTAACCCCATTGCTGATTCCTCCCATTGTGCTAAAAAAAAGGAAATTCCAATACCTTTAAGTATTTTAGAATTTTTTACATATATACTTGCATTTAGTGACATATCATATATATGATAATGTACTGGGATAATATCAAGGATTTAGTTTATAAAGGTCAATCTCAAATTTAATAGAGCATCCTTAGAGAGCTACATCCATCTCAGAGAAATGACTTGTCCATGGTAATAGATTAAGAAAGTCAGAGGGACTGAAATACCACCTCATACCTCTCAAACTGGCCAATATAACCAGAAAGGACAATGATCATTATCGCAAGGGATGTGGGAAATGTAGAACACTAATACATAGTTGGTGGAGCTGTGAACTCATCCAATCTTTCTGGAGAGCAATTTGGAATTATGCCCAAAGGGCAACAAAAATGTGCATACCCTTTGATCCAGGAATACCACTACTGGGTCTATACCCTGAAGAGATGATGAAAAAGCATAAAAACATCACTTATACAAAAATATTCATAGAAGCCCTAATTGTGGTGGCAAGGAATTGAAAATTAAGTGAATGTCCTTCAATTGGGGAATGGCTTAACAAACTGTGGTATATGTATGTCATGGAACACTATTTTTCTGTTAGAAACCAGAAGGGATGGGAGTTCAGGGAAGCCTGGAAGGATTTGTATGAACTGATGCTGAGTGAGATGAGCAGAACCAGAAAACCATTGTGCACCCTAACAACAACATGGAGGGTGATGATCAACCTTGATGGATTTGCTCATTCCATCAGGACAAACCAGGGACAATTTTGGGCTATCTGTAATGGAGAATACCATCTGTATCCAGAGAAAGAATTGTGGAGTTTGAACAAAGACCAAAAACTATTACCTTCAAATTAGAAAAAAACCCGTTATCTTATGGAATTTTGCTATCTCACACTTTATTTTTCTTCCTTAAGGATATGATTCCTCTCTCATCACATTCAACTGAGATCAATGTATAGCATGGAAACAATGATGTAAAGACTGACAGAATGCCTTCTGTGGGGGTGGGGGAGGGAAGCAAGAATGGGGGAAAATTGTAAAACTCAAAATAAATAAAAATCTTTCTTAAAAAAGGTGTGTGTGTGTGTGTGAGAGAGAGAGAGAGAGAGAGAGAGAGAGAGAGAGAGAGAGAGAGAGAGAGAGACAGAGAGAGAGAGAGAGAGAGAGACAGAGAGTTCAAACTAGGTCTAGCTGACTCCAATTTCAGCAATCTATGATAGTTCTCATGTATCATGACACTAATCATTTACACCTCAGAAAATAGCAAATGTTATCAGGTATGATTTATTGTTTTATTGATTTTCTGAATTTAAGAAAGTGATGGAGAAAATGTTAACAATAAGGATTAAGCTTAAAAGTTTATGCATTGTGGGTTTTTTTTCTGAAGAGAGAGATTTTAAAACATTTACCAGCTCTTCCCATGAGATAATGTTAATAGCCCCTCAAACAATATCAACATGAGTTCCTATACCCAGCAGAATGTAATTAAGCCAAAAAAGGAACAGCAGGCAACATTAAACAGTCAAATCCCAAGAGAGCTTATATCCAAGATAAAATAAGAAGAGATTCAGCTCAAGCAAATAATGTGGATACAAGATCTGAGTCTTGTGTTTTCCTAACCTGATATTATTATAAAATTGTTCAATCTGAAGCTATTTCAAGGACTGGTCTACATCCAGTACAGTCTCATTTAGGCACATGTTGCTTAGCTATTTCTACTTCACAGAAAGTGAAATCATTTTTGAAGGTGACTAGTGAAAAAAAAACTTTCCTCAATTTCTTTCTCCTCTTTTTTCAGGATCTTTCTGACAGCAATACAAAATTCACTTTCACTTATTTTTTCAAACTCATTTCAGGGAAGAATGAGAACTGATATTGGGTTTTCTTTTCTAGGGATTTTTAGGGAGTCATAAATTTATTCCCTTCCTTAAGCATGAAAAGAGGGGGAGGAAGTTTTACATTTCATTACATTTCCTGCTTATCTTTCTTGAGTATGAGACAGTGCTTAAGCTGACAATGTAGGATATGTAAAATCCATTTATACAGAGAGGAATGCAGGAAGATTTTATGATTCAGAATTGAACTATTTCAAATTTGGGGCTCTTCTTATATATTTTTCAAATATCAATTAATTAGGCAATATTGCCTTCAAACAATCATTTAATATACTTACTAGTTGTGAGACCCTGGGCAAGTCACTTAACCCCATTTGCCTTGCACAAGTCAAAAATAACCCTACAATCATTGTCATTAATTCTACTTTCCACATGACCAAGAAAGTTATCTGTCTTAGTTTTACTATCAAATCAGTTATTGAAAAGACTTACACCTCACGTTTCCCTCACCATTCTACTATTGTTCTTATAAAAGAACTAATATTTTAATTAAGTACTAAGTAACTAAACTATTAGAACAATTAAGTGGGTCATTGGATAAAGTTTAAAACCTAAAGTAAGGAAGACATGTTCATGAGTTCAAATTTGATTTATTATCTGTGTGTGTATCCCTGGGAAAGTCACTTTACCCTCTTTATCTCAGTTTGGTCATCTATAAAATGAACTAGAGAAGAAAATGGTAAAGCACTCCAGTATCCTTTCCAAGAAAATCCCAAATAGGTTCCTGAAAAAGTCATATAGAGCAGTATTGGAAAGAAGGTAACAGAGAAGGAAACTCAGCTACCATTTTCTAACTTCTAAAACTATTTACCACATTTCAAAAACTAATTCTTGAGTCATATGGGAAATTGAATAAGAAGGTTTTTCAATATTTTCAGGTATCTGAATTTTTTTCTTTTTCTCAGAAAGGAGAAATTTTTAAAACATTTTATGACATTTGCAACCATAATTTTTCAACTCAATAGTATGTATATTCAATAAGTTTTTATTAAGCTCATACTGCATTCAAGTAATTGTGCTTATCACTATCAGTAGTCCATCAATAGACATTTATGAAGCACCTATCATGTCCCAGGAACAGGGGATACAAAAAGAGTTGAAAGACAATGCCTGCCCTCAAGAAGCTCACAGTCTAATAGGGGAAATAAATTGTTCAGTTGTGCCAGTTACAACTGACTCTTCCTGACCCTGTTTGAGAGTTTCTTGGCAAATTTCTTAAAGTGCTTTCCTTCTCTGACTCATTTTACAGATGAGGAAACAGAGGCAAATAGGGATAAGTGATTTGCCCAGTCATACAGCTAGAAAGTATCTGAGAAAACAAATATGTAAAGTGAGTAGAATACAAAAATTATTTGATACAATAATCCCTGACCTTCAGAACCTTTCAGCTTAGTAGGGAAGAAAAACAGTAATTGTATTTTGTATTCTAGACACCATATTTTCCCATGTATAAGACACACCCTTCTTTGAAAAATTAGGGGTCTAACATTTGGGAGCATCTTTTACACTGGTTGTAGATATTTTTTTCACTTGCATTTCCCGCTTTTGCACTCATTGTTTCACATTTGTTACTGGTATATGGTTACATTTTGCCCAGAAATGGCTCAGAAAAGATTTTCAATCCAGTGCTGAATTTAAGTTAAAAGTGATACAGTTTGCAGAAGTGAATGGAAATCACACTGCTAAATGTTAGTTTGATCCTCCAACTGAAAAAACAATCTGAGACTTACCATGGGAAGAAGAAACCCTACTGAAAACACCAGGGCAGAAAAAGGCCATGAGAGGCAAATCAGTAAAGTAGCCTGAGTTAGAGAAGGAATGTCAGAGATGGATTGAAGAGCAAAGGACCATTGGAATTTCTGTGTCCACAAAGATGGTTCAGCACAAGGCAAGAAGAATTGCTAGTGACTGATTTCAAAGGAAGATACAATTGGTGCTTCAGATTCATGAAACAGAATGGACTAAGCATGCGTCCACTCCATAGACTTGCCCAGGGAGTGCTTGTGGTTCACCCCATGCCAGAGCACAGGCAGGAGAGCAGTCAGAGCCTCTCCTAAGACAATGATTCATCATCAAACACAGATGAATAATGGATGGGAATTTTGACAGTGATGAGTAGTTGTATGAATTTTATGATGGATAAAACTTGAGTTCAATAACTTTATGTAATACATTTTTTCCAAATTTCAGACTTCAAAATAAAGGTCAATCTTATACATGGGGAAATATGATAACTATAATGCAAAAGATTTTATAATTAGCTCATTGAAAAGATGGAGGGGGAGGAAAGGGAAGGAACTTCTTAATGGGAAAGGTGATTGAATTCCTAGGGAAGACATCATTTGAACCAAACTTAAAAGGATGGACAACACTTCCTAATAATAGGAAAAAGGAAAATAAAATTATCACTTTTATCAGATATGATGAGAATCAACTTAAAAAACTAATTGAGGACTTCCGGCCAAGATGGCAGAGAGAAGACAGGCACAGTTCTAAAGTCTCCTGATCTCTTCCCCATTTATCACATGAAACAAACCTCTTAAAAGAAATCCGACCCACAAAACCCAGAAAGAAAAGCCAGGATAAAGAACATCTACCTTGGGATTTGTCTCCGGCAGGAGCTTTGGACAAATTCAGGCAGGTGAGTCTGGGCTCAGAGGGAGGATCAGCCCAGAATCAACCAGATTAACAGCTGAATTGGAACCGGGAGTCTGAGGGCCCGAGAGCCAGACCTACTGGATCAGAGGTGGGCTGGACCTCAGGGGTGTGAGTCTGCGGGGGAGTGGAGGCACTGGTGTTAGAGCTGTCCCCCCGGAGATCCGGGACAGGCCTGGGGGGTAGAGTTCTGGAGCAGGAGAGCTGCAGACACTATCCCTGGGCTCCTCTGGTCTGAGTCCCATTACAACTCAGACTTCTTCCCTAACAAACAAATGCAAACTACTTCTGCCTCAGGCCCAGGTGTGTGAGCAGAAGAACCACCTCAGCTGAGGAATGACCTCAGGCCAGGGTAAAGCCCACCATTGATTGAAGGCAAAAGGATTCAATAGCTCCAACCCCTCCCTTCAAGAAAAGGGAGAAGGCCTCACAACCAAGGTCACAGACACTCCAGAGAAAGCAACTAGCACCTCCTACTGGCCAGCCAGAGAAACCGCACTCAGTGAGTAAAGCCTTTAGCGATCCCAAGCCCCTGTGAACCAGCCCCTCCCCAACTCAGGTCTTAGCAAAATGAAGAAGGGTCAGAAGAAAGGTGGATCCATAGAAAAATTCTTGGAAGGGAAAGACCCTAACTCAGAGAGACCTGGAAACTCTGAGGAGAATACAATCTGGTCTTCAGCACAGAAAGACTTCCTTGAAGAAATAAGGAAGGAGTTTAAAAATCAACTGGAAAATTTGGGGGAGACAATTAATACCTTGCAACAAGAAAACAAAACCTTACAAACTACAATGGACAAATACAAAATGAAAATAAATCTCTCAGATCTTCAAATGGGCAAATGCAAAAAGAAATTAAGTCTCTCAAAAACCTCAATTGGTCAAATGGAAAGCTCTTTCAAAAGTAGAATTGACAAATTGGAAAAGGAGTTGCAAAAGGTTAATGAAGAAAACTACTCCCCCAAAAAAAAGAATGGAGTCTACAGAAACTAATGACTCCATGAGACAGCAAGTCAGTTAAACAAAATCAAAAAATAGAAAAAATAGTAGCAAATGTAAAATACCTCGTCAACAAAACCACTGACCTCAAGAATAGATCAAGGAGGGGCAACCTGAAAATTATAGGACTTCCTGAAAACATTGAAGAGAAAAAAAGGCTGCACTTAATATTACAGGATCTAGTGATGGAAAACTGCCCTGATATAATGGAATCAGAGGTCAAAGTAGTTATTGAAAGAGTACATCTATCCCCACCAGAAAAAGATCCTAAAATGGAAACACCAAGGAATGTTGTGGCCAAATGCCAGTACTATCAGATAAAAGAGAAAATCCTGCAAGCAGCCAGAAAGAAACAATTTAAATATCAAGGAGCCACAGTAAGGATCATGCAGGACCTGGCTGCATCAACATTAAGGGATCAAAGGGCCTGGAAAGAGATATTTCAAAGAGCAAAGGAGCTTGTAATGCAGCCAAGAACCTACTTTCCCACAAAGCTGAGCCTTCTCTTCCAGGGAAAAAGATGGACATTTAACAAGATGGAAGAATTCCAAAAATTTCTGATGAAAAGACCAGAGTTAAACAGAAAATTTGGACATCAAACAGGAGGTTCAAGAGACACAAGAAAAGGTAAAAAAACAAAATAGTGGTGTTAAAAGGGAAAAAAATGCAATCCAGTAAGTTGAAACTGGCTATATCCCAGCATGGGGGGAAAAAAGATTCTCATAAATCTTGAGAATTGTAACGCTAACAGAGAGAATATACCTAGCCAGAAATGATGGACGTTCATGACCTATCCATGAGACTGCTATCTAAAGAGATGCAACTGGCTTTAACCCCACTTGGGAGAAAGACCCTAATAACTCTCAGGAATTTTGACTCTATTCGATAGAATATACTGAATTAGAAGGGACAGACACTCAGAATTTTCTATGACTTAAATAGAATGATCTAAAAAACACTACCTCCCTAAAAAGGGGGACAGGAAAGAGACTGGAGGAGGGAGGGGAGTGAATGGGGTAAATCTCATTACACTAAGAGGTACCAAAAAACAGCCTAAGGTAATAGAAGGGAAAGAGGGAGCAGAGCAGAAACTCCTGAATCTTCTTCTCATCAGACTTGGTTTAAAGTCAACCTACACATACTCAGTTAATTTATAAAACATCTAAACTTTGAAGTATTAAAAGGGGAAAAGGGGAGGGGGGCAGAGAAAGGGAAGTGGAGTGGGGGGAAAGGGGGAAATAACAAAAGGAAGGGAAGGAAAAAGGGAAAGGGGAAAGGGGAAAGGGGAAAGAAAGGGGAGGGTGTGATATAGGAGGGCAAACACACTGAAGGGGGTGGTATTCAGAAACAAAATACTTGGGAATATGGATAAAGGGGGGAGAAAGGGGGAAAAATACAAATGGAGGGAAGATAGCACAGAGGACAATAAAGAATTAATAATCATAACCTTGAATGTGAATGGAATGAACTCTCCCTTAAAACATAAGGTAATAGCAGAGTGGATTAAAAACCAGAATCCTACAATATGCAGCTTACAAGAAACTCATTTGAAGCAGAGAGATACATATAGAGTAAAGATAAAAGGTTGGAGCGAAACATATTTTGCTTCAGCTGAAGTAAAAAAAAGCAGGGGTAGCAAAAAAGAAAAAGAAATTGAAGGAATTCGAATTGGGAGGGAAGAGACAAAACTCTCACTCTTTGCAGATGACATGATGGTCTACCTAGAGAATCCCAAGAAATCATCCAAAAAACTACTGGAAACAATTAGCAATTTTAGCAAAGTTGCAGGTTATAAAATAAACCCTCATAAATCCTCAACTTTTCTTTATATGTCTAGCAAGATACAGCAGGAAGAGGTAGAAAGAGAAATCCCATTCAAAGTAACCTCAGACAACATAAAATACTTGGGAGTCTATTTGCCAAGACAGACTCAGAATCTTTTTGAAAACAATTATAAAACACTTCTGACACAAATTAAGTCAGATTTAAATAACTGGGCAAATATCAACTACTCATGGATAGGTAGAGCTAATATAATAAAAATGACAATTCTACCAAAACTAAACTATCTGTTTAGTGCCCTACCAATCAAAATTCCAAAAAATTACTTTAATGAGTTAGAAAAAATTGTAAGTAAATTCTTATGGAGAAATAAAAACTCAAGAATTGCCAGGAGCTTAATGAAAAAAAAGTGTAAAAGAAGTTGGCTTAGCCCTACCTGATCTAAAATTATATTATAAAGCATCAGTCATCAAACCTGTTTGGCATTGGCTAAGACATAGAGTGCTGTACCAGTGGAATAGACTAGGTGTAAAAGTAGGAGATGATTACAGTACTCTGCTGTTTGATAAACCCAAAGAGTCCAGCCACTGGGATAAAAACTCCCTCTTTGATAAAAACTGCTGGGATAATTGGAAGTTAGTATGGAAGAAACTTAGAGTAGACCAACACCTCATACCCTTTACCAATATAGGATCCAAATGGTTATAGGACTTAGACATAAAAAAACAATACTAAAAGCAAATTAGAAGATCAAGGATTAGTTTACCTGTCAGACCTATGGAAAGGGGAGCAGTTTATGACTAAGGAAGAGTTGGAGAACACCACCAAAAACCAATTAGATGATTTCAATTACATTAAATTAAAAAGCTTTTGCACAGATAAAACCAATGTAACCAAGATCAAAAGAAATGTAGTAAATTGGGAAACAATCTTTACAACTAATGATTCTGACAAAGGAGTCTTTCTAAAATATACAGAAAATTGAGTCATATTTTTAAAATAAAAAGCCATTCCCCAATTGACAAATGGTCAAAGGATATGCAAAGGCAATTTACAGATGAGCAGATCAAAGCAATCCATAGCCATATGAAAAAATGTTCTAAATCATTATTAGAGAAATGCAAATTAAAGCTTCTCTGAGGTACCATCTCACACCTCTCAGATTGGCCAATATGACCAGGAAAGATAATGATCATTGTTGGAAGAGTTGTGGGAAATCTGGGATACTATTACACTGTTGGTGGAGCTGTGAACTCATCCAGCCCTTCTGGAGAGCTATTTGGAACTATGTCCAAAGGGCAACAAAAATGTGCATACCCTTTGACCCAGCAATACCACTACTGGGTCTATACCCTGAAGAGATGATGAAAAAGTGTAAAAACATTATTTGTACAAAAATATTTATAGCAGCCCTGTTTGTGGTGGCAAAGAATTGGAAATCAATAAACGTCCTTCAATTGGGGAATGGCTTAGCAAACTGTGTTATATGTATGTCACGGAACACTATTGTTCTATTAGAAACCAGGAGGGATGGGATTTCAGGGAAACCTGGAGGGATTTACATGAACTCATGCTGAGTGAGATGAGCAGAACCAGAAAAACATTGTACACCCTAACAGCAACATGGGAGTGATGTGCAACCTTGAAGGACTTGCTCATTCCATCAGTGCAACAATCAGGAACAATTTTGGGCTGTCTGCAAAGGAGAGTGCCATCTGTATCCAGTTAAGGAGCTGTGGAGTTTGAACAAAGTTCAAGGACTATTCCCAGATACCTTATTGTTTGTCACCTCTTAGACTTCTCTTCTCTTCTTTAAGGATATGATTTGTCTCTCATCACACCCAATTTGGATCAAGGTACAACACGGAAACAAAGTAAAGACTGACAGAGTGCTTTCTGTGGGGGGGGGGAAGCAAGATGGGGGAAAATTGTAAAACTCAAATAATATCTTTAATAAAAATTAATTTAAAAAAACTAATTGAAGCTTACTTTAGCAAAATTGCAGGATATAAAATAAATCCCTCACAAATCATCAGCATTCTGTATATCACACCAAAATAGAAATATTTCATTTAAAAATCACAATGGAAAATGTGAAATATTTAGAAATATACTTGCCAAGAGGATGAGTGAAGGTTGAAACTTTTTAAAAATTCAATTCAAAAATTCGTTTACTTGACTACTTATAACAGGAGGTTTGTTAATTCATTATTATTATTATTATTAGCTTTCTCAATGGGGGAGAGGGGAGAGAAAGGGGGAAGTTGGGAGGAAATAATGATGGACCTTCATTTTAAAAAACTAAAATTTAAAAATTTAAAGGGAGATGGAGGGAGGAAAGAAGGTATGAAGAAGGAAGAAAGGAAAGACCGAAGAAACAAGAAATTCAAGGTAAAGCAAGACATTCCAGGCAGGGAGTAAAAGTATAGAGTATAGTTTAAGGAACATAAAATACTGCAAAGATGATAGAAAAAAGCAATATCAAATAAGAAATAAGAAAAGTTTTCCATATTATAGAGAACCGGTAACCATATCAGGCAGTTCTTATTTAAAAATAAATTACACATTTACCTGTTTCTTTGGAAGAAAAATTGTACATTTAAAAATCATAGATCCAGATCTAGAAGAGTTCTTATAGGTTAACTAGTAAATTCCTTTTTACAGAAAAGGAAACTAAAACATGAGACTTGCCTATAATCTCTTTGGAAATCACTAGAAATCATTAGAAATTCTAATATTTGAACCCATCTCAAAAAGCTGTGTTTTCTATCATACTCCACCCTCTCCTTTAGTTCTATTGGTGTCCATGAGCTACTTTTTCTGCTTGTGAATTAGGTTTTGGTGTGTGTTGATTTGAGTTTAATGTAGTTCTTTTCTAATATTCTTTTATCAAATACATTCAATTTATTGAATAACTATTCCCTTAAAAGGAGGACAGTATAATGGCAGAAAAGCAGCTTCCCTCCACAAAAATAAACAAATAGATAAATGAATAAATACATACATCAAGCAAGCAAGCAAGCAAGCAAGCAAGCAATCTCAACAGATTTTTAAAATGCCTCAAATTGAATCCTGATTGGGAATTGGGTCTGATCAGGAGCCCTCTCTGAAAGCTTTCCTTCACCCAGGGAGAGCTTGTGCACCTAGTCAAGAGGAATATATGCGGGTTCATTTATCAGTGGCAAAAATCACAGAAGAGGGTAAGAAAGGAGGGTAAGAAAAGGCTTAATTTTAATTCACAAGTTATTGCAAAAGTTCACAAAGTAAGTTGTTTGGAGGAGCAGCAAGATAGTGAGTTTCAATAGAAGTAGTGAAGTTAAAGAAGAAACAGCTATAATTTGGGTCTGAACATCAAGGACACGTAAGAAGGAGGAAAGAGAAACAACCACAAGACAGTGACTGGACTTTGAACAGCATGGATGCAGCCCACCTCCTGTACTGGGAGAACTACAACAGGATTGTTTTACCATATTGAAGAGGAAAGAGAGGGATCAAGGAGTAACCCAACTGGACATGACTGGAATCAAGCATAAACCTTGGAAGGATAAGGGCCAGACAGACTGAAGAGGGGGAGGGGGAGAGGGAGGGGAGGGGGAAAGGGAGTGTGGTTGCTTTCTATTATTTTAGTGAATTTACATTTGAGAAGAGGTTTGAACTGAAGTAAGAAGAGGAAGTCAGAGGCCCACAGATATGAGAGGAAAGGCTAGACAAATATTTCACTGATATTTGATCTTCACCAGTACCCAGACATATACCAGGGCACTTTAAAAAGTGCCAACTGGCAGTTCTGTTGCCCAACAGCCCATTCTGAGTCATAGATCAAGGGCAGACTGAAAAGGGTACCTGTAAGGGTGGGAGAAACCGGAGTGCACTGGTGGGTGTCAGGAGAGAAAAAGGAAGCTTAGGGAAAACTGTCTCATATAATTGGACTATTTAAATAGACATCTATCCAAACAAGGAAGCAGGTCTAATAAGAGAAGTGACTGACACTTGAACCCCACCCTCACCTGCACTGGTTAAAGGAGGAAAGAACACAACACACACACACACACACACACACACACAGAGTTTTTCAAAGGAAATATTTAGAAAGAGGGGATAAGGGAAATTAGAGGGAGTGTAGATTAAGTCTTTTAAAAAGTTCCAAAATGTAAAAAAAAATTGTAGTTATTTTTGAGGTAAAAAAGAATGGAAATTTGTAAGGGTATATACATATATATATATATATATATATATATATATATATATATATATATATAATTGTGCTTTAAGAAATGATGAAGGGGATGTTTCAGTGATATCTGGAAAGATTTGTATGAACTGATGTGTGATGAAATGAACAGAACTAGGAAAACAATTAAAACAATGACAACAGTATTGTTTTACCATATTGTAAAGACTAATAACTTTGATTTAGAATTTCTTACAAATACAATTCCAGATGACTAATGAAGCAATATACTACTAGGTAGATCCTATGGAGAAACAGCTAGATAGCGATTTTCTTAAAGGACAGTCTGATTAGCAGAATTTGAGGTTAATAAAGGCTACAGTGCTTAAAAAAAGAAAAAAAGAGAGCTTAGATCAACTTAGATCCAGTCACATAAAGCTTGGGCCATATTGTTCCAGCAGCATGGACCCAATCTCCCAATTAAGTTGGATTCAGCTTAGAAAAGAGAAGAGTCTATGCAACCTGGATGGGAGTCAAGGAAAAGAAGACTACTACCTAGGAAAATTTTTGCTTAAATGTATTTCCATAGTGGGTGGGACAAGAGTGGTACTTGAGGAGTGATGTAGCACCAGGCTCCAGGTATTCTCCAATTCCCATGCCCCAAGAGCAGTCTCCAAGAAGTAGCTAAGACAGCACTCACTGAGCTGTTCATTAGTACTACTCCTTCTCCTGCCTCAAAGGACATGACCAAAAAGTAATGAAGAACACCCTCGCCCTGCCCCTCCCCCCAGCACAGCTCTGTGTCTAGAGTTCCCCTGCTACAGGTGATATTTAAGAGTCATGGGCCTTTTATCTACAAGATATTACTAATTCATTTATTAAAGAAAACTAGGCTCCTCTAACTTTTTTTCAAATGATTTGTATTTTCATCAGGGATGGGAATTCCCAGTTTGAAGAACCCTCTTCTAATATAGATTGTTGTCTTCTCAGTAACTTATTGGTTTAAATAATTGCATATTTCACAGCAAGTTGAAATGTCCTTTCTAGGGTGAGGCAACTAGTATGAATCAAAGAGAGGACTCAAACTGTGAGAAATTAGTATTTTCTCTTTTATTTAATAACTAATTATTGCATTAGGATGAAGGATTTTCCCAACTGAAGCCAACCAGTGTAGGAAATCTCAAAGATTTACTCAGGCAGGTCAAGATCTAAGCATACTGGAAAAGAAATTCTAAAGATACTAATGGGTACATTCCTATTCATTGTATTAGTTCAAGCAGTCTAGGAAGTGTTGCTTCTCCCTTTTGTCAGGTGGCTGATATGGAAATTCATGTCTCTTTGATCAAAATTTGGGTGACCCAAGTCCCATATGCCAACATGTCACATAATTCAGCCTCTCACTGCAATATTCATTTTCTCATTAATTGTTAGCCAATCAGAGTTGATTGCCATCCCTCAGGAACATCTCCTCTTCAAAGGGTATATAAGGATGTAAGTCTATCACCATGAAGGGGCTTTAGTTTAAGAGAGAGACAACCCAAATGTCGATCCTTTTATTATTAAATATGTTGGCCTTATAACCAAAATGGTTAAATTACTCTTGGAAATTTTTTTGTTATTGTTGTTTTTGGTTTTGAGTCAATGGGGTTAAGTGACTTGCTCAAGGTCATTCAGCTATCCACTATTCCAAAGGATATACTACTTCATGAACAAAAGTTACCCTTTGGAAACAGCATCCCTAAGCAGGAATTTTTTCACCTGAAGAATGCTGATACAAGGACAAGTGACCTCAGTTGATGGATAAAGCAGAGAGAAACCCAGGGAAGAATTGTTGGAGAGGAGGTGCCACTAGGCAATATTAACTCTGTTGTTTCAAAGTACTGAAGGATTACTTCAGTACTCTCTAATTTTTGGACCCTGGAAGAACTCAGAGGTTTCTCTTCTGAAGAATGATAGCATGAAGTTGCATAACTCTCAATGGTAATAAAGTACTCTGTTTATACAAAAGTCTATTTGCAGTCCCATTGAAACATGGCTAAATAGCAAAAGGAAAGTAGGTCATAGAAAAGAAGAAAGGTGATTTATTCTTCCAACTAGAGCTTATTTCACCCCTGGGAAGGGAATTGGGTCTACTTTCTGAGCTCAGAGCCCCTGAGGGAACTCACCAGTGTCTCACTCGCCCCAGAGGAATGCCAGACCCAGCCGCTGCTGCCCTCCTTGAAGATGAAATTGGCTTTTCTCAAGTGGGTCTGCTTCCAAATTAGGCATCCTGTGACAATATAGCATTGTGGGAGACTTGTGATTAATAACCACAGAAAAGGTGGAGATATAGGAAATCATAGTCAGCCTGGGACATCTCAACCATTCAACTACTGTGGAATGCTACACCAGGTCAGAAGGAAAGGAGACTAGAATCTAACTGGGACCAGTTCTTTACCCACTGAAGTCACTTGGTATAGAAACTGAGCCTAGTGAAAACTGAATTCCCCACTATGGTGTGGGCAGAGGCAGAAACAGCTTTGAGTTTCAGTCTTCAAGGGATTTGCCATCAAAAGAATAATAGGAGAACAAAAGAAAAAAAAGACTGAAGTTACTAAAGATCCCAGGAAAAAATTTTATTTAAAGCTTTGAGTGAGTAGAGAAATCAACAGGCTTAATAACAGAAGGGAAGATGATATCTAAACAAACCAAGAAATCTCTGAATAAACATAACAAGACAAAGCAAAATGAAGCAATGGGTGATGAGGCAGGAAAAACTTTGGATTTCCAAGAGAGTATGGATTCACAGCAAGATGTTCCTGAATGGTACAAGAGAGAAAAATAAGAATCTTCAAAGAAGAATGCATGGCTTGTACAGGAGAAATAACTGATGGAATTGAAAACTTCAATCTGCCTTAGCAAATCTCTCCAAAGAAATAAAAGAGAAAAAGCTTTAATTTTATGAGGAACACAAACTAAAGAAAAAAATAAGATATATAAGTACCATGAATGAAAGAATAAAATTTTAGAATAGACAGAAAGATAACAAAGTAAAGATAACAAAGATAAAGTAAAGACACTCTTTTTTTGGAAAAGAAATGTAAAATAAGTTATAAAAGTAACAAAATAAGTTATAGGAAAGAAGGGAGAATTTTAATCAACCAATGAAGAAAGAAAGAGAGGAAGTATTAAATAATGGAAAAGGAGAATGGAAAAGGAATTAATAAGTTAAAGAAAATCTAGGAGAAAGGATTGGGATAAGGAGAATAGAAGAACATTTATTTATTTATTTGTTTGTTTGTTTGTTTGTTTGTTTATACATGGCTTTCCTTTTTTTTATTTTGAGTTTCAGATTCTTCCCTGTCCACCCATTGAGAAGGCAAGCAATATGATACCCATTTTATCTGTGAAGTCACTCAAAACATTTCTGTATTTGCCATGTGGGAAGATGGGGAAATAAAAAATAAAGAAAATGAAAAATGATATTCTTTCTCTCTAGGGAGGTATTTAGCATTTTTCATCATAAGTCCTTTGGAATTGTTTTGGTTCATTGTATTAATCAGAGTAGTTAAGATTTTCATAGTTTACTATTATTATCAAGCCATGTTCTTGGTACTATCTTCTGCTAGTTCTGCTCACTTTAGATTGTATGTCTTCCTATTTTCTGAAACCATCCTACTTATCATTTCTTATAGCATAATAATATTCCATCACAATCATATGCTAGAACTTATTCAGCCATTCTACAATTGATTGGCAGCCCCTAAATTTACAATTATTGGCCTCCACAAAAAAGAGCTGCTAGAGATTTTTTAGTTCGTATGGGTCCTATTCCTTTTTCTTAGATCTCTTTGGGATACAGACCTAGTAATGGTATTGCTGGTTAGAATGCACTTTGGACATCATTCTAAACTGTACTCCAGAATGGCTGAACCAGTTCAAAACTCCACCAGTGCCTCTATATTTAGTGCCTCTATATTTCCACATCCATTCCAGCATTTGTCATTTTCTTTTCTGTCATATTAGCCAATTTGATTAAGTGTGCGATGGTACTAATTAATGATGTAGAATATTTTTTCATCTGATTATTGATAACTTTGATTATTTCCGAAAATTACCTGTTCATATCTTTTGACCATTTATCAATCGGGGAATAATTGGAGGGAGGAATTTAAGTGTGAAAAGAACTTATGGAGACAGGTTTCCTTAAAATTAAGCAAAAATAATATCTTTAAAAAAGATTTTTTTATTCCAATTCTGAAAAAGAAAGCCATATTAAAGACAAAAAATATAAACCTAACATAGCTTTACATATGGATGGACTAAATAATCTCATAAAACATAAAAGTTACAAAACCTCATACAAAACAAAAACTTTATTAGTCTTGTTAAGAGTTTATTTTCTCTTCATCCTTTTTACCCCCATTAAATAAGGGTGAGGAGAGAGGAATTAGAAAAAAATTGGGCAATGTAGCAACAAATCATATCAATAAAAAATGTTAAAGTGTTTTAAAAAAAGAAATTGAAATTTCCAGGTAATTATTATATGAAAATAATTTGCAATCTTTTTAGTGCCTACCTACTTCTCTCATTTTCATTGGAACATGCTTTCAAATGGTCCTACACCCCCATTTCTTCTTGAATCTGATGTTTCATTATTTGCCAAACTTTTTACACTGAAAAAAATTTGTGATGAAAAATGAAACAACAGTACTATCCTCTTGCCCCCATCACCACTATCACACAATTTTCATTGCATATTTTGGTTGATGTAGTTATTATATCTTTCAGTTTAAGCACAAAGAAAGTACATTAGCAGTGCCACTGGGCATTTTGTTTCATTAAACTAAATTTCCAAAAACAAATAAATCTCACATGCATCCTCAAAAGAAGACTTGTGTGGTGGAGGGACTTTTACTTATAGATCTTAACTGTAGTTAGAAACTTATAAGAATAAATTGACTATATATGTTTTTTTCCCAAAAACTAAGGGGGGAAAAGAATGCAAAGACAAGCAAAAATATTATCATTTTTCATTCATTTGATGGGCTACATTTCAGGTACTGGTAACATTACAAAAAAAAAAAAAAAAACACGTACATGCACTACTCTCAGGGCCCATGTAGATTGTGTACCTTCCAGGATTATCTCAGCATCTTTTATTGTTTGATGCATCTGGGTTTGCTTTGTTTAATAAAAGGTACACATCACTTGCTCTGATTCCCAAACTGTCAACAAAATTCAAAAACTCATTAGATTCAGCTAGCACAGTACAATTTGCTATGTGTGCTTACTGTGGCTTAGACTGTTTCTAAGATGCTAAAGATTGCAGTGTAAATGACAAGTATCCAGTGAGGTTTAATCTATAATAAGCAACTTGATTTTATATAATAATTTCTGATGAGAAGTTAATACTTTCTGTCTTTTAAAGATATACCTTTTCATTTTTTCACTTTGTTTTTAATTTTCTTATTACAGTTGTAAAAAGGTATAGGCCCTCATATAACCTTTCCTCAGAGCATGATAACATTAAAATATCATACAACTCAGTTGTTAAAAAGGGTTTCCCAGTTCATTATTGCCTTTTTATTACCTTAAAAAAATTAGGTCTTCAGGTCAAACACCATGCATATTTCTGGTTCCTCATAAGTGGTAAAACAGAAAATACATTATAAAGCAATACTTTTCTTAAAATGGTATTAATTATGGGGGGGATCAAACTAAATTGGTCTTTGTTCAAACTTCTTCACATATTTGACTACCTTGATTCATGTCTTTGTTAGCTAGGTTTTCCATGATTTAGTAGAAAAAGCCTACTAACTGTTTGATTCTGAATCACTTAATATCTCCAAGTCACAGTTTCTTCATCTGCAAATGAAGGGGTTGGACTATATACCCTGCTGAGGTCCCTTTTTTGGCTTCTAAAGAACCAATGTTAGATCCAAAGTCTAAACTACTGTACCTAAGGTCTTCTAAAAGGGCCCCTTAGATTTTGGACCTACACTCAATCCAAGTCTCTCATGAAAGGGGAGCTAGACTCCTTTATCTAGCCTGGAACCACAGACAAATTATTTAAAGCTTAAGCTTAGGGTCATGTCTAGTGTTTACCCAAAAAAGGTAGATTTTAAAAGTCCTCAAACATTATTAAATATGGTACAGGTATTTAATTCCTTCAGATGAAAAATTCTCACAAGAGTTCATTGACCCATCTTAAAATAGGATTCAGTAAAATAATTATTGTTATACTTATCACTTGAGAGGCTAATATTTAAAATTCATCCAAATATAAGGTAGTTTATGGGATCTAAGATTAGGAATTTTTCATTTGTATGGTAAACAGCCTAATTCTGTATAGTAAAAACAATTCTTGGTACAGAAATTGCTGGTTAAATGACCAGAATTAGGTCAATCCCCTTGTTTAAGGTTAGATAGGTTGAATGACTTGTCCAAAATCAAATATTTAATCACATTCTTTTTTTTGAAAGATTTTTTTATTTTGAATTTTACAATTTTCCACCCAATCTTTTTTCCCTCCCCCACCCCCCACAGAAGGCAATCTATTAGTCTTTACATTGTTTCCATGGTATACACTGATCTAAGTTGAATGTAATGAGAGAGAAATCGTATCCTAAAGGAAGAAACATATAGTATGTGATATAGCAGAATTACATAAGATAACTTTTTTTAAAATTAAAGGTAAAAGTCTTTGGTCTTTGTTCAAACTCTGCAGTTCTTTCTTAGGATATAGTTGACATTCTCCATCGCAGATATTCCCAAATTATGCCTGATTGTTGCCCTTTTGGTATGAGCAAATACAGTAAGGTTGATCATCACTCCCACATTGCTGTTAGGGTATACAATGCTCTTCTTGTTCTGCTCATCTCACTCAACATCAGTTCATGCAAATCCTTCCAGGCTTCCCTGAATTCCCATGCCCCCTGGTTTCTAATAACTTTCAAAGACAGGATCTGAAAGTAAATCTACTGGTCTCAAAGGTTAGGACTTTAACAACCTTATAAACCATAATACTCCTAAATTCACTGAAAATTCATTGAAGTTGTATGCTCTGAAAAATTATTCTTGAACAATCTTCAAATTTGTTTCCAATAGTCCCTATTTAAATATTAAGTATTTTCTATACAACTTTTGAATAATTGTCCAAGAAATCATATTTGAATAACTTAAAAATTATCATTTTGCCTAGTTATTAAATTAAATCATGGAATACTTTGCCACTCAGAGAATTCAAGTTGAGGGTCACTTAAATGACAATGAAACAGTGTGTGGTGAGAATGAGTAGGCCACAAGGAATTACTAATAAATTATCATGCAAGATACTTGATAATAGTATAATGATTAGAGAAATTCAGCATTGAAGTCAAAAAGAACTAGGACCAAGTATCCTACCCTTTCATATGCTGTTGCTGCTACTACAACTACTACTACTACTACTACTACTACTACTACAACTATTACTACTGTTACTACTCCTACTACTACCACCACTAGCAATACCGGTACTCTCAACAACAACAACAATAATAATTGCTGGAATTTATATAATGATTTAAGATTTACAAAGCACTTTTTTATAAATGAAGAAACTGAGGCAAACAGAAGGGAAGTGGCTTGCCCAGTCAAATAGTTAGAATTTGAATTTAAGTCTTTATCCACTACATAATCTAGTTTCCTAAGGGATGCTAGTCAAGTCATCTAACCTTAATTTGAGGATGTTCTGCTAAAGGAAGGTAAATTTTGATCTCAATATCCTTGCCAGATACATTGGGGTTTATCAACTAGATTTCTTTCTTTAGAATCCTTCTTTAAAGTACCAAAATCTCTTTGGTTCTCATAGATTGGCCAGCAATGGGTCCCAGGTAAAGTCCTTCTTGTTTCTATTTTGGCAAGAAATCCTGATGGTCTTTCCCTTCCATTTGATTTTTTTTTGAATAGGTAAAAGAGGCCACTCTTCATCTCATTTCTTTCTTACATTGCCTTAAGCACTTATTAGCCATTACCTCAATCAAACTGAAAACTAAGAAAGACCTTAACTTAAAAAGGTCGAGGTCTCCTACTGCATTCAGGGCCACCTCTAATTAATCTTATCCAACTATATTTCATTGAGGTTATATGCTCGGAAAAATAATTCTTGAGCAATAGTCTTCAAATTTGTTCCCAATAGTCCCTATTTAAATATTAAATATTTGACTATCTTTCACTTAAATCCAATTCCCTTGCAAGTCATGAAATCACTTTCCTGATGTCATGATCCTCTTTGAGAACTAAGGGCAAACAATAGCAACAGACCCCAGGTTGCTATCTAAAGCTATAAGGTGAAGGATAGTTGATGATTTGAGTTAAGGAATAGAATCAGAAGCTCCTTCCATCAGAATAACAGTTGTAGGGTTTTTTTTTAAAGTCACATGAAACCATCATCATCAGCCATAAAGCAAATATCATCAAAGAGATGTATGATTTAAAAAAGGTGGACCGTTGATGAGTAAAGCTAGGGAGACACTTCCAGCCAAGATGGCAGAGAGAAGACAGGCACAGTTCTAAAGTCTCCTGATCTTTCCCCATCTATGATATGAAACACACCTCTTAACAGAACTCCGACCCATAAAACCCAGAAAGAAAAGCCAGGAGAAAGAACATCTACCTCAGGATTTGTCTTCCACAGCCATGGGTGTGTCCGGGCCCAGAGGGCATATCAGCCAGATCAGCCTGATTAGGGGCTGGATTGGAGCCCCGGGTGCCTGAGGGCCCCAGTGCTGTACCTGCTTTATCAGCGATGAGGCTAGACCACAGGGGCTTGGGTCTACTAGGGAGCAGAGGCATTGGTGTTGCTACTGACCCTCTGGAGCTTGCCTACAGGGCTGGAGGGAGAGTTCCTGTGCAGGAGAGCTGCAGACATCATCCTGGGCTCCTGGGTCTGAGAAATTCTGAGTCCAATGCCTCCATTGCAGCTGAGGCCTCTTCCTAGAACAAACACAATTACATACTACTTCTGCCCCAGGCACAGGTGTGTGAAGAACCAGCCCAGCTGACAATATGGAGAGGGAAGACCTCACCCCAGGGTAAAGCCCACCACTGATTGAAGGTAAAAGGATTTAAAAGCTTCAATCACTACCTTCAGGCTAAGGGAGAAGGCCTCAATCAAGATCACAGACACTCCAGAGAAAGCAACCAGCACCTCCTACTGGCCAGCTGGAGAAATTTTATTCACTGAGTAAAGCCTATAGGGATCCCAACAACCAAACCTCTGTGAACCAGCCCCTCCCCAACTCAAGGTCTTAGCAAAATGAAGAAAGGTCAGTGGGAAGATGGATCCATAGAAAAATTCTTGGAAGGAAAAGATCATAATTCAGAGAGACCTAGAACCTCTGAGGAGAATATGATCTGGTCTCCAGCACAGAAAGACTTCCTTGAAGAAATAAGGAAGGAGTTTAAAAATCAATTGGAAAATTTGGAAATAAAAAAAACCAAGAGAAGATTAACACCTTGCAACAAGAAAACAAATCATTGGAAAATACAATTGGACAAATACAAAATGAGACTAAATCTCTCAAATCCTCAATTGGGCAAATGCATAAAGAAAATAATTCTTTCAAAACCTCAATTGGTCAAATGGAAAGCTCTTTCAAAAGTAGAATTGACCAAGTGGAAAAGGAGTTGCAAAAGGTAAATGAAGAAAACTCCTCCCTAAAAAAAAATTAAAAAAAAGAATGGAGTTTGCAGAAACTAATGACTCCATGAAATAGCAAGAGCAACAAAATCAAAAAATAGAAAAAATAAAAGAAAATGTAAAATACCTCATTGCAAAACCACTAACCTCTAGAATAGATTGAGGAGGGGCAACCTGAGAATTATTGGACTGCCTGAAAACATTGAACAGTAAAGCTATTGAAAACTAATGGACAGCAATATAATGCTCACACATCATCAAAAGAAATAAAGGAAGTCACTCAATATGTTGGGGGGACCCTCAATTGAAGATTTATGGAAAGGTATAAACAAGATGAACATAGAATGGGAAGCTATGAGAGTTATGATCCACATGGTTAATGTGTCCACATCAATGTCATAATAAAGTTATCAACATACTAAAGTATTAAATTTGAATCCATGTCTTTATGTTGAAATCCAATTAGCACATTGACCAAGTGGAATAGATAGACCTGGAAGCAGGAAGACCTGAATCCAGATTCAGCCTGAGATACCTACTATCTATGTGACCCTGAGCAAGTCACTTAACCTGCCAGCTTCAGTTTCTTCATCTGTATAATAGAGGTAATAATAACAATAACTTGTGTCTAACAGGATACCTAAGATAATGTTTGTAAAGCACTTTGCAAATCTTAAAACACTGCATTAATGTTAGTTATTAATATTATTAATATTTTATTATTTTATCTCCCCTAATAGGAGGTAAGGTTCCTGAAGATATCAACTATTTTATTTTATAGTTTAGATCCTTAGCAACTAACAAAATCCCTGGCACATACCACACTTTTAGTAAATGCTAAAATTGATTGATTGATTGATTGAAAATGATTCACAATGGAACAATAACTTCTTTTTATTTTATAAAAAATTACCCTTTTGCAACAATTTTGACACATGATTTATCCTTTAATATGTCCCTATGCTTGTGATCACTCAAATTATAAAACTGGTTAGAAAATTGATGAAAAATATAAATAATATTTACTAATGGAACATTTGGCATAGAAAATATAGGAATCCTAGTCTGGGTAATATATGCTGGTTATACCAACATTGTATATTATTCCTGTTATCCAAAAAGCTATTATTTTCTCAGTATCAGAGAGGTCTACCTGACTCCTTTTCATTATTGCTACTTGCAAATGTCCAGTAAAATAAACAGATGCTCTCCCTCCTCCTCCCTACTTCCTGGCTTCCCTGGCTTCCTTGAAGTTCCAACTAAAATTTCATCTTCTACATCTTCTAGTAGCTTCCTTTTGTTAATTATGTACTATCTTTCCTGAACATAGCCAATAAATATTGAGTTTATTTGTTCAGATGTTTTCTCCCCATCTTTGCTCTTTTTTGTATCTCCAGAACTTAGTAGGTACTTTATAATGTTTACTGATTGATTATTTTATAAGCAGATCCAAAAGTATTAACTAAAGAAAGAACTTAAAATGATGGAAAATAAGTGTGTTTCTGTTAAGATTTTAAATATAAATAATGCTTCGTCTTATGTACATTTGGGAGTCTGCAGAATGAAGTAGAAACTCTGGTTCTCAGTGAAAGTTCACTCAAGTCATTATTTCTTTATAATTGATAAGTGTTTTTTTTTTCAGAAGATATATTCTGTACCTCGGTTTTCTAAGATAAAGATATTTGCTTCTCTCTTGACTTCCTGATAATGTAAAGAGAATAAAACAACACGCAGAAATTCTTTTGAGAAATTCCAAAATAACTTTCTATTTTAAATTATTATTATACCCATATAGAAACACAGATCCAAAGATGACTCTCAGGAGACAGACCATGTGATTTTTCATGAGCTAGGAAAAACATTTCTTGTACCTGTTACCACTTCCTCATATTCTAGGACTCTTCTTGCCCTGATTGGATTGTAGAAGAGAGTGAGCTCTCAGATATAAGTAGGGTGATGGCAGCAATCCAAGTCTTAGCTGGCCCAAAGAGAAATGGAAGAGTGCCATAATAGCATGTACTATCAGGATGAGGGGAAGCCAATAATGAATGAAGAGGAGATGAAAAGTATAGAAAGGAAAAGGAATGAGGACTGGTAAAGGCAACCTATAGATTTTATTTATAAAAGGACAAAAAGTAAATAAATCAGAGCCTTAGAAGAAGTAGAATTTCACTCAGATGACTTTATGTGTGGTTTGCACAGAACCTATTAACTTTGTGCTGACATCTTTACTAGGCAAGAGCCACTGAAAATAGGCTTTGAGGATTTTTCTTTAATGTGAAACAATAAGTTTTTCTATCATTTTCACCAAACTTAACCTAACCTTACTATTCAAAGTATGATGATATCCCTATTTTGAGCAACTGTTGGTTTTTCATGCAAAAGGAAGAGCCCTGTTTCTGGGTTCAGAGGATATGGGTTCAAATCTTGCCTCAAAATTACCAGTGCAAATTTGAAAGAAATTTAAATTTTGTTAACACCAGCTTTCTCTTCTGTATGATAAAGGGGATAGATTATTGACCTCCAGGGGCTCCTCCAGCTCTAGGACTATTATGATCTTCCCCTTATAGAATTCGGCAGATTCTGCTATTTATCTTACAATGCTCATGAACTTTTTCTTTATTTCAGACAACAGACACATACACACACATAATTTCTATTTTTTTTTCTTCTTTACTTCTTTTCTGTGCTTATCTTTAATTGTTCCAAGAGCTGTAATTTTTGTCAGTGTCATTATTAAATTAATCCAGCTTGTACCCTACTAAGATTTAGTAATAGTCTTTGAGAATTACTGTGGCCAAAAAATTCATTTTGGCTAACTAGGCAATGGCCTTCTCTGAACTTAGCCAAGTTGATCCTTATCCAATAGCCATACAATCAAAACTGCACTCTAAGCTTTCCCAGTTGATGAAACTTGCCAGTCACCTTCACAGTACAATGAGGCAAAGGAAGATTTCTGTAAAGGGCTCCATGTTTCTGAGTACCTAATATAGTCCCTTCACCTACCATATGCAAGGTGCTCTATTAGGGAAGAAAGATACAAAGGCGAGAGAGAGAGAGACAGAGAGACAGAGAGACAGAGAGAGAGAGAGAGAAATCTCTCTTGGAAGGGATACAACATATGAATAAATAAAAAAAAATTACTGGTCTTTTTTATTTATGGAAATGTGGTGAAGTGACTTGCCCAAGATCACACAGTTAGGTGTCTTGAGATCAAATTAGAACTCAGGTCCTTCTGACTCCAGGGCCAGTGTTCTATCCACTGCACCACCTAGCTGCCCCTAAAAACTTATTGAACTTTTGAAAAGGGAGAGAAACACTAAAAACTGGAGTCTTAAGAAAGAATGCATATGAAATGACATCTGATTAAACCTTGAAAGAAATTAAGGATTCTATGAGGCAGAAGTGAGAAGTTGTGCTTTTTGGTTTTGGAAAACAGACTATGAAAATGCATGAAAGTTGCTGATACAATGTCATTAGAGAAAAAGTAAGTCAATAAGTCAATTGTACTAGAACATAGAATGGGGAGTAATATGAAGTAAATCTGGAATGTTTAATAAAGTCAGATTGTGACGGGTTTAAAGGACAAACATAAGAATTCTAGAGGCAAAAGAAGCCACTGAAATTTCATGAGCAGGAGAAAGATATGGTCAGACCTATCCTTTGCAATGATTACATTAGCATTCACAAGAAAGATGGATTGGAAATGGGAAAGACTAAATATAGAAAATATAATTAAGGTTTTGTTTTAATAGTTCAGGCAAGAGAGATTAAGAATGTGAACTACCCTGGCAAATGTAGAAAGGGGGACTGATTTGAAAGATGATGACTTGTGCCTTGTAGGCATTTAACAAATGCTTATTGAATGAAATTAAGTGAAATTTAATAGACATGTTATTTTTGTGTTTAGGTAATTTTGTCCATTGAGGAAGGCTACAGACTCCCAGCTCCAATGGGCTGCCCAGCATCACTCCACCAGCTGATGCTCCACTGCTGGCAGAAAGAGAGAAATCATCGTCCAAAATTTACTGATATTGTCAGCTTCTTAGACAAACTGATCCGAAATCCCAGTACCCTTCATACTCTGGTGGAGGACATACTTGTGTAAGATGCAAAAAGTTGTTCTTTTTCCTTAAATGTATAATTACTTCCAGGACAAAAATAGATAGAGATGAGAAACTCAGTTCTATCATCAGTGAGTTGCCAACCTTTTGGATCTATAAAGCACATTTTATTTATCAGCTGAAATTGTAAATTGTTAGGACTATAAAGAAAAATGGATTTTTTTTTTGCACAAGAAAGCAGTTTACCTGGCTTTTCTTCTTTCCATATCTAATCTTTCTGAATTGCTTTCTTAATGTTTTCCCACATGGGCCTTCGATATTTATACATTCTTTCACTATTTACTAGTATTTTTGTGCTTTTTGTAATGGAATCTATGAGTACCTTAATCCCTCTTATAATTTTCCTGTCTATTCCATGCCCTGTCCATCTGTTTGAAATGGAAGGTTAAACAGGGGTAATTTGAAACTTGGCTAGAAGTAGGAATATTTCTCTGATGGAATGGTCTCATTCTGCTCCCATTAGCTTCCCAAGAAATAGTGAACATAAAGTAAGATTAAATGATGACACTGAAATGCCATTTTAAAAATACTAGCTTGAATTTAGAAATTTCACTTACTCCTCTCTGAAACAAGTCATGGGAAAGAGTATACGATGGAAGAAAACTATCCATTCAGGTGAATTCTTATTGTGCCATTTAAATTATTAATAAATTTGAAATATTTTCATTTACCCAATAACAAATGAAAATTACATAAAAAATCTCCTAACTAAAGAATTTTAAAACTCACTCTCTCTATACAGGGGATGATTAACAAAATATGGAGACTGTCAACTTTAGGTCACAAGTTCAAATCAATGCCTGTTTTTAGTGACAGAAATGTTTAATGCTGTTCAAGACCTACTTGAAATTGTTCACAGTTCAGTGCTGAACACATAGGAGTTCAGTGTCAAACCTTTAATTGGCAACCTCAGCACTGTGAAACCAAGCATGAAATAGCTAGAGATATTAAACTATTACACCAGTCTATCTTCCCGAAGAATTTGTAGTTAAAAAGCAAAGGCACGACTGAAGGCCAAAATAAAGGACAATGACTACAGATAGTTAGGAGACTTGGGGGTCTAGTCCCTGTATTTCCTTTCATTACTTCTATGACCCTTAACTTCTTATCTTTAAAGACAAAAGTGATATTATCTGTCCTACTTATTCCATAAGCAATATAGAATTAATGGAGAGCCAGTCTCACAATCAAGAAGACTTGAATTTGAGTCCTTCTTCCTCTGAATATTATATTGTGTGAGCCTGAATAAATCACTGAATAAATACCCTCAAGAAAATGTATGAGAATTTAAGTTGTATAAGAGGAATCAGTTCCCTATTTGAGTGAAATCTTAAATTTCCTCAAAAAATAATTTTACATTGGGGTGGCTAGGTGGTGTAGTAGATAAAGCACTGGCCTTGGAGTCAGGAGTATCTGGGGTCAAATCCAGTCTCAGACACTTAATAATTAGCCAACTATGTGGCCTTGGGCAAGCCACTTTACCCCATTTGCCTTGCAAAAACCTAAAAAAATAAGTCTACATAAAATGATTATTATAAAGATAAAACAAGACAAAAGAGAAAAAGCACAAGTATTTATTATGGGTCAGGCACTATGATAAGGACTTTATATATATCATATCATTTGATCCTCACAACAAGCTGGGATTATTTATCTCCATTTTATAATTGAGGAAACTGTGGCAAACAGATTGCATGACTTTGTCAAAGTTCACATCACTAAGAGATTTTTGAGGCTGAATTTGAGCTCAGGTCTTCTGATTCCAAGCCCAGTGCTCTATTTATTCTGCCATCTAGTAGTCTCAATAATAATCATCTACAATCTCAATCATCTACCTTAATGAAGAATGTTGGTATATATAATCAAAAATCATAAGCCAACAGTTTTAACTGGCATCTGGAAAACCCTACTATGTCCCTATTTCCCATTAATTGATTGCTACAGAGGCAAAGAGTCAAAGTATATAATTCATCCCTTCTACATTGTGGGGGTTAGAGGCATGGTGCCCCTGCAATCTGGAAAACCTGCATAAAATTTTTTGACCCTCCCTTCCTGCTAGAGAAGAAAGTCTGAATTTTTTCTTTTTATAATGAGGTATTTTAGTACCCTACTGTAAAATTTGCATATATATTATACAATACTCTTCATATAGTTTGTGTATTTCTGAGTTCCTAAACTTTTTTCTGTATTGTCTACTGGCCTTCAGGTATGATCTGTGGTTTCCATAAAACTCCCACAAAATTCTCATTTAATTTCTTAAACTTGACCACAGTATGTTGAAATTGTTTTTTTAATTTTATTTAAGGGTTAAGAGTGACTTACCCAAGGTTACACAGCTAGGAAATTATTAAGTGTCTGATACCAGATTTGAACTCAAATCCTCCTGACTCCAGGACCAGTGCCCTATCTACTGCATCACCTAGCTGCCCCCTGATATATTGAAATTGTAATAGGAAAAGTCACAATGGGAAAGAAATAACTAAAAGAGTATTTCCTCTGGGAAAAGGGATAATTGAATCCCTCCCTCCAGTAAGAAAAGGAGTAAATATCTTAGTTAGATTTTTTGATTGTTTTTGTCAATGGAGTTAAGTGACTTACCCAAGGTTACACAGCTAAATAACTGTTAAGTGTCTGAGGTTGGATTTGAATTCAGGTCATCCTGACTCCAGGACTGGTGCTCTATCAATTGCACTATTTAGTGCCCTTAGTTGCTATTTTAAAGGTACTAATGAAGGGACTGAGACGAAGATAAAACAAAAAGAGTACAAAAGCTAATACCTGGGGGCAGAGCCAAGATGTTGACAGGAGAAGATCCCCTCTTAGATGCTCTCTCTCAAAACTTATAAAATAAGTTTTGTAAATAAAAATTCTAACTAAATTTTCAAGAGACAGAACCCACAGAAGGATCCAGTGAGGCAATTCTCCAGACCAAGGTAACCTGGAAAATAACAGAAAGGAAAGGCTCCATTCCACAGGGTTGGAGGGGCTGCAGCCAGAGTGAAGTAGCTTCAGCCTCCCAGAGGCAGCCCCAGCACACTGGGAGCCTGTCACAGCAGTGTGGGAAGTTTCTTGACCTACACCCCAGGGGATCACCAGTCACAAATTGGAAGATGGGGGGGGGTGCTGCCAGAGCAAGCTGTGAAAACCAGCCCTCAAGGCACTCAGTGAGTCATGAAAAACAGCCCTCAGGGCACTCAGCAAGCAGCCCAGATCCAGGAACCAGAAGCAAGCGGAGTCGGTAAGCAGGAGCCCCTAGGAAACTAAGCCTTGAGTACTCAGCCTAGGTAAGAGGGGTGGAGAGAGACTTCTGAGGTCTGTCCTCTGTTCCTGGAACAGGACTCTGGAGCTTTGACCGCATTCAGATCCTGATTGCGCAGTCTAGGCCCCTCATAGAACAGCAGCCCCCCACACACACACACACACATCAGCCTCGTGGCAGAGGGGTGTGCTTGTGATCATTCACAGACCAGGAGGGAGGACAGAGCTTCACACACACACTGAGATACTTGTGGGGGGGGGGGTGTCCCAATAATACTCAAAAGCTCAGGAAGTACCCCCCAAACAGGCACAGGCTGGGGAAAAGAGTAAACAGAGAAAAAAGAGGAACAACACTGAGAAATACTTTGTCTATGATCCCAAGAAGGAGCAAAACACTCAGTCAGAAAATGAGGATGTCCAAGCTCCTGCATCTAAAGATTCCAAGAAAAATGGAAACTGAGCTCAGGCTATGACAAAGCTCAAAAAAGATTTTGAAAATCAAGTGAGGAAGATAGAAGAAAAATTGGGAAAAGAAATGAGAGAGATGCAGGAAAAAACATGAAAAAGAAGTCAGCAGCTTAGTTAAGGAGATCCAAAAATATGCTGAAGAAAATAGCATGCTAAAAACAAGCTTACGCCAAATGAATAAAACAGTTCAAAAAGTTATTGAGAAGAATGCTTTAAAAAGCAGAATTGGCCAGATGGAAAAATAGATAAGAAAGCTTTCTGAGGAAAACAAATCCTTCAGATCTAGAATGGAGCTTAAGGAAGCTGCTGACTTTACGAGAAGTCAGGACACAATACTTCAAAACCAAAAGAATGAAAAATTAAAAGAAAATGTGAAACATCTCTTTGAAAAAAAAACTGCTATCTGTATACAGATAAAGAGCTGTGGAGTTTGAACAAAGTTCAAGGACTATTCCATTTAATTTAGAAAGAAAAACATATCTTATTGTCTGATCTTGTGACCTCTTAGAGTTCATGTCTCTTCCTTAAGGATATGATTTCTCTCTCATCACATTCAATTTGGATGAATGTACAACATGGAAACAAAGTAAAGATTGACTGATTGCTTTCTGGGGGGGAAGGAAGTAAGATTTGGGGGGGGATTATAAAACTCAAATAATATCTTTAATAAAAATAAATTTAAAAAAACAGATTCAGAAAAGATAATTTAAAAATTATTGGGATACCTGAAAGTCATGATCAGGAAAAGAGCCTTGCCATCATTTCTAAAGAATTCCTATTGGAAAATTGCCCAGATATGCTAGAAGCAGAGGGCAAAATAGAAATGGAGAGAATCCAACAATCTCCCCTGGAAAGAGATTAAAAAAAAAAAAACAACCTCCAGGAATATTATAGCCAAGTTCCAGAACTCCCAAGTCAAAGAGAAAATATTACAAGCAGCCAGAAGGACACAATTCAAATATCATGGAGCTGCAGTCAGGATCACACAGGACTTAGCAGCAACTACATTAAAGGCTCGTAGGGCTTGGAATATAATATTTCGGAAGGCAAAAGAGCTCAGAATGCAACTGAGAATCAACTACCCAGCAAAACTGAAGTCCTCTTCCAGGGAAAATGATGAATTTTCAATGAACCAGGTGAATTTCAAATATTCCTGTTGAAATGGCCAGAGCTGAACAGAAAGTTTGATCTTCAGGTACTGGACTCAGAGAGCAGAGGAGAAGGGTAAAATATGAGGAACTTAATTATGATGAACTACATGTATTCCTGCATAGAAAAATGATACCGATAATACTCATAGGAAACTTCTCATTTAATAGAGCAGGTAGAAGGAACTTTTATGGATGAAGCACAGGAGAGAGCTGAGTTTGAAGATATAATATATTGTAAAAATGGAGTCAATGGCTAAAAGGGAAATGTAATGGGAGTAAGAGAAAGGAGAAGTAGAATAGACTAAGATATTTCATATAATAATTTTTTTATTACAATGAGCTATTGCAATGATATTGAAGGGATAAAGTAAGAAGAGGAACCTTCGCTCTCATCAGAGGTAGCTCAGAGAGGAAACAAAATATATATACTCAATGGGGTATAGACATCTAGAATAAGAAGGAGAGAACAGGGATGGGCAATGGGATGTGAGTGATGGAGGAGAGGGTGGACCATGGGGGAGAGTGGTCAGATATGACACATTTTTCTTTTTTACTTCTTGCAAGGGGCTGGAATTGGATGGCCTGTCTGGGACCAGAGGGCTGGGTAGCTGCTGGGCCTTAGGGGTGGTAGGTGGCTAGTGATTAGTCTACTGTGCCACTTAGCTTCCCTACAGCACATTTAAGAAGAGGGACAGAGCAAAAGGAGTGAGAAAATATATTGTATGGTAGTGGGGAAGTACAAATGGAAGAAGCTGCAGTCAGCAATGGAAACAGTGGAAAATTATGGAATTAGCTAAAGAATGTTATCCACACACGACAGAGCTTGTGGTGTTGGAATACAGACTGAAGCATATTTTATTATTATTATTATTGTTGTTGTTGTTGTTGTTGTTGTTGTTGTTGTTGTTTTGTTGTTTTGTTGTTGTTGTTATTTGTGGGGGGAGTTGCAGGGAAAATGGGGTTGGGTAGCTTGCCCGGGGTTACACAGCTGGGTGATTGTTGGGTGTCTGAGACTGGATTTGGACCTGGGTGCTCCTGACTCCAGCACCGGTGCTCTGTCCACTGAACCACCTGGCCACCAGTATTATTATTGTTGTTGTTGTTATTATTATTATTATTTTATTTTAGGGGGGTTTGGTTTTTGCAGGACAGTGGGGTTGGGGTGGCTTGCCCAGTGTTGCACAGCTGGGTGATTGTTGGGTGTCTGGGGCCAGATTTGGGCTTGGGTGCTCCTGACTCCAGGGCTAGTGCTCCATCCAATGTGCCACTTAGCTGCCCCTATTATTATTATTATTATTATTTTAATTTTTCCTCTTTCCTTCACTTTATTGCTCATGAGGTTCTATATTTTTGGGGGGGAGGGTATATTATGTTTAGTCTTAAACAAGAATATTTTAATAATATATAAAAAGTCATTTGTACAAAAATAAAATAAATATAAATTAAAAAATAAAATAATAAATTAAAATTCCAAAACAAAAAGCTAATACTCAAGCCAAGTCAAAGTCTTTGGAGTGACCTAAAGGTTTCCAGATGCTAGAAGTCTGTGTTTTTATGGACTATTGTTCATGACAGAAAGGTCTATATAACAGAATAGAAAGCTCTAGTCACAATGATACAGTAGCCATAACAAAGATGGGAATTAAAGAAAAATATAATCGTTAAGTTTATTTTATAATTATGTATAGTTGTCATGTGTATTTGTATAAATTGAAACATTTATATGTGCATGTGCACACATGTATGTGTGTGTATGTGTTTGTGTGTGATGTGTGTCTGTGTGATCAGTTGAGAGCAATTATTCAGTCTCAGAGTCTAATCTCTGAGTGGTCAAGTGGAAGAGTTTGTTTATGATCCTCTATCCTAACTCCTGGCTAAGATATATGTGCTGCTACTCCTACCCTCAGAATACCTATAGAAAAAAATAGATAAATTTGACTCAAGTTTATCATTCCCAAATCTTTCACCAGCTTTATTTCCCCTGTAGCTTTTTAACTTAGTTTGGGGGAGATGTAGAAAATTCAAGGGAGTACTAAATGAAAGAAGATGTAATAAGCTAAATGGTATCTTATTTGAAGAAACTTTTCAATTTATACTCTAAACTTTCATGTTCAAAGAGGAGAGAATGTTTATCACATAACCTTCAAAACAGAATTTTATAAGGATGATTTTGGCATTTAAGAAATTGTTGTCAGAACACTACAGAGTTAACCAGAATGGCTGCTCTTTCTTGCCAATAGAACATTTCTAATACTCTTACTTGACTTTTAAGTTTTTGATTTGTAATTTTCCACTCAGTTTTCAAGAAGAAATGCTTTACAGAATCTGACTTCTAGTTTCAAAGACTAAGAAGTCATAGTCTCATAAATTTACAATATTATCTAGTCTCCAAGCTTTTAATTTTAAAATTGTTGAAACTGAGGCCCAGAGAGTTCTCAGAGTCGGAAACTGGTATATCTTATTTAAGGACATCAAGGAGACCAGTGTCACTGAATTGCATAGTAGGTACAAAATGTTAAAAAAAAATGAAAAGGTATGGGATGGGCCAGTGATGAAGGGTTTTGAATGTCAAATAAAGGATTTTATATTTGTTCTTGGAGGTGATAGGGAAACACTGGAATTTGTTGAGTAGGGAGATGATAAGGTTAGACCTATTCTTTGGGAAAATCAGTTGAGAGCTAAGTGGAAGCTGGACTGGGGTTAAAAAAAATTATGATACCCAACTCTACCAATAATCTATCAACCACAATAGTCCAGGTGTGATGAATGCCTACACCAATATAGTCACAATGTCAGAAGTGAGAAGGGAGTGAATTCCAGAGACATTATGAAGGTAAAAATCAACAAGACTTAGAACAGAATTAAGAGAGTAAGAAGTTGAGGACTTGGGCAACTGGGAGTTTGCTGGTGCCCTCAACAGGAAAAGGAATGTTCAGAACAGAGGAAAGTTTGAGTTCAGTTTTGAATATATTGACTTTAAGATTGATTAAAAGACATAGTTTGAGATACCTAGCAAGATTCTGAGATAAAAGTCTGGAGTTAGGAGCATTAGGATTGTGATTAAGTAGATTTGAGAATCATCATCATATAGATTATAATTAGTCACTAAGCAATTAATAATATCACTAAGTGAAATTTTAAAGAAGGATAAGAGGGTCCAGGACAAAACCCTAAGGTTCATGTATGACTTTACAGGACATGACTTTGATGAAGATGTAGTGCAGACAGAGAAAGAGTGGTCACAGAAGTAGAATAACCAGGTCAGTGTTATGAAAAACTGAAGAGAGTTACAAGGAAAAGAAGGTGAACAACAATGTCAAAGATAAATTTAGATGGATAAGGATTGAGAAAATGCCATCAGATTTGGCAATTAAGAGATTGCTAGTAACTTTAGAGAGAACAGATTCAACTGAATGATGTAATCAGTTAAGAGAAGAAGAAAGGAAATGGAGACATCTGTTTTAGAGCTTAGCCACAAAAAGGCAAAGAAATGTGGCATGATAGATAGCCAGTATGGATGGATCAAGTGAAGGATTTTTGAGAACAGAAAGACATGAGTATGTTTATAGGCAGTAGGGAAATAGCCAAGTAGACAGATTAAAGGTAAGTGAGAACAAATGTGACAGAAGGGGCAATCTAAAGAAAAGAAGATAGAATGGGATCATAGAAAGGATTACAAAGAGAAGGACCACCTCATTATGCAAGATAGAGATGAAGGAGGTGATGATAGAAAGAATCTGGATGTTATGAAATGGGGAAAAGGGGAGAAGATGGAGCTCTCAGCAAATTATCTCATTTTTTTAGTAAAATATAATGCAAGATTTTCCATTAAGATAGTAAGGGGAGAGAGAGTCAGAAGAGGTTTGAGGAGAGATGAAAAGTTTGGAAGAACCATTCCAATTTGGAAGAACCAATTGGATAATTAGGGAGGTATAAAAGGATTGTCTTGCAGCAATGAGGACCTAATTGAGATTATGCAACATAAATTTGTGGTAGTTCCAATTATCACAGATTTTTTTTTTACTTTCTCCAGTTTCATTCATCAACATGTGTAGAAGAGAAATATATTTCTTTATGTGATTCCCACGGCAACCATGTGGGAAAGATGCTATTTTCTCAATTTTACAGATAAGCAAACCAGAGCTGAGAGAGATTAAGTGATTTACACTGATTTAGTCCTAATTTATGGGGTTGGAGTAGGGAGAAGATCGGGGAGACTAGAGGGAGCAGAGACAGAATTCAAACAGGAAGAGAGAATATATGTTCATTAAGTACCTACTATGTTTCAGGAACTGTACCAAGCACATTACAAATAACGTAATATGTTTGATCCTTAAAACAACCCTTTGAGTTAGGTGCTATTATCATCTCCATTTTGCACATGAGAAAACTGAGGCTGAAAGAAGTTAAGAGACTTGTCCAAGCTCATACAGTTAAGCATGAGTCTAAGGTCAGATTTGAACTTGGATCTTGTAACTTCAAACTCAGTTCTCTTTCTATTGTGCCATACCATCTAAGTGTCTGAGACAGGACTCAAACATAGGGATTTCCAATTCCAATAATTTTCCAATAAGGCCAGATCTGAACTCAGTAGGTCTTCTTGACTACTAGATTCAGTATTCTATCTGCTGTGACACTTACATGCTACCTATAGTGCCTGCCTAGCAGGGTTGTAGGAATCTAGTAAGATGATGTGTGTTAAGTACATTTTCCTTAAAACTTCATATTCTAGTTGTAAATTGTAACTGTAGTCCCCCCAAATATCCCATGGGCTGATGTGGACAGATCTAATCTGACTGGTTACCCCAATCTGGTTCATTACCCTGATCTGGAGTACTACAAGAAAATCTCCAAAAAAGACTTAGACATGAGATACTTGTTTAGGTTTCTCCAAATGTGGCTAAGAGGATCCTAAATGCCAACAAAGACACTATACACAATATGGCTATCTGATACTGGACAACATTTATTTAATTCAAACAGAAAATGCATAAAATTCTGGGACTCACGGGAGTCCTGATCAGATGTAGAAACATGTAAAGCACTAAAATAACTCATTAGATTCCTGCTTTCCTTTCCTTAAGTATTAGTACTAGTATGCTAGTGCTAATATACTAATACTATTAAGACATGGTTAGAGAGGAACCCACAACAAGACTGAATTAACAATGAAGCACAAAACTATGGCTTCTTGGGTCCTTACCACTCCCCTGAATAGGATATGGATTTGTTCTGAGTTATGAGAAGAATTATAAGGAAGTTTGGGTTAATGTTATCTGTTATAGGACTGGCAAGACTGAAGCACAGGGAGTCAAGCTCTTTGTGGCAATTCTGTTTTGTCTATCTTTAGCTTTAGCTTTCTTAATCATGTTTGTTCTCTCTTTTCTGTTTCTCCTTTCATTCTGCTTGAGAAGGCAGAAATGAAATAGGATTTGAAGTGTTCCTTCTGGTTGACAGTTTTTTTTTTTTTTTTTGCCATCAATAGGATCCTTGGTTCTTCTTACCCTGAAACTAATTAAATATAATCTTTTATGTTGCTCTTAGTATTTTTCAGAAGTTTCAACTTGGTCTGGGCTGTAGTATTTCTGACTTAATCAGGACCTTTCAGGTCATATATACTTTCCTTTTATATTTATCCAATTATATGCTTTCCCTTTCATACCCTCTAGTGTCCTTTTAAAATCAGAATTCATTGGAGATCATGCTACCCTATGACTTCCTTCTTAATCTCTGTCCATGATAGCATATCTATCATTTTTCAGAACATTTTGAAATCTGCTCTCCTAAATTTGAATTCAAATTGTGTTTTAAAAAGGTACTTATTACTATCAATTTTTATAAGGAATATTGTTTCCTTTTAATTTGTCTACATTAAACAAGAATTTTTGTTTCAGGACTCAATCATTTTCTGTAAATAACAACAGATGACCAGACTGAGTGGGAGCCTGTCCATTAAGAGGTTTTTGTGGATTCCTTGGTGATTAAGAGAATGCAAAATCTGAGTCATGATATGAGAAATGATTAAATGTCATGGTTTGGAGGAGGAGAAATATTCTCACAATTGTATTTCTGCCTTCTGCTATAGTTTCACTTGAGATTCCCCAGCTATACCCTAGAGTTTACCATCTCCTCCAGCCTCAATGCTCTTTCTCAACAATTTCTCTTTCTGTCATACTGCTATTTCTTTTTTTGACATTTATATAGGGATTTAATGTTTTCAAAGTATGGCAAATACAAAGTAATTTTAATTTTATCTCTTTATTTATTTAAGGCAATGGGACAGCCAGGCAATTATTAAGTATCTGAAGTCAAATTTGAACTCAGGTCTTCCTGACTCCAGGGCTGATGCTCTATCCACCATGCTATCTGGCTTCCCTACAAAGTAATTCTTTTTTTAATTTTTTATTTATTCTTATTTTTGTATAAATGATTTTTATACGTTACTAAAATACTCTTAAGAGTAAACATAATATCCCTCCCCCAAAAAAATATAGACCCGCATGAGCAATAAAGTAAATGAAAGAGGAAAATTAAAATAATAATGATAATATTAATAATAATAATAATAATAATAATACCAGTGGACGGAGTACCAGCCCTGGAGCCAGGAGCACCCAAGCCCAAATCTGGCCCCAGACACCCAATAATTACCCAGCTGTGTGACCCTGAGCAAGTCACCCCAACCCCATTGCCTTGCAAAAAACCAAAAAAATTCCAAAATAAAATAAAATAATAATAGTAAGAATAGTAGGGGCAGCCAGGTGGCACAGCAGACAGAGCACCGGCCCTGGAGCCAGATGCACCTGGGTCCAAATCCAGTCTCAGACACCCAACAATCACCCAGCTGTGCAGCCCCGGGCAAGCCACCCAACCCCATTTCCCCTGCAACCCCCCAAAATAATAATAATAATAATAATAATAATAATAATAATAGTGCTTCAGTCTGTGTTCCAACGCCTCTAGCTCTGTCATAGATGGATCACATTCTTTACAATGAGTCCATCACAAAAGCTACTTCCATATTTTTCCACCACTGCCATTGCTGATCACAACTCCTTCCATTTGTACTTCCCCACTACCATATACTATGTTTTCTCTCTCTCCTTTCACTCTGTCCCTCTTGTTAAATGTGTTGTAGGGTAGCTGAAAGGCACGGCAGACAGATCCCTGGCCCTAGGGCAAGAGGCCCCGAGCCCACATACCAACCCTTAGACCCAGCATCCACCCAGCCCTATAATGCCAGAAAGGTCATCCAATCCCAGCCCCTTGAAAGAAGTAAAAAAGAAAATGTGTTATATCTGACCATCCTTGCCCCCATGGTCTACCCTCTCTTCCATCACTCACAATCCCCCCTTCCCCCATCCTTCTCTCCTTCTTACTCTAGATGTCTATACCCCTTTGAGTATACATGTTATTTCCTCTCCTAGCCACCTCTGATGAGAACAAAGGTTCCCTCATTCCCCCTTGCCTGTCCCCCTTCCATATCATTGCAATAGCTCATTGTAATAAATTTTTTTAAAAAATCTTATTATATGAAATATCTCAGCCTATTCCACCTCTCCTTTCTTTTACTCCCATTACATTTCCCTTTTAGCCATTGACTCCATTTTTACACTATATTATATCTTCAAATTCAGCTCTCTCCTGTGTTTCATCTATAAAAGCTCCTTCTACCTGCTCTATTAAATGAGAAGGTTCACATGAGTATTATCAGTATAATTTTTCTATGCAGGAATACATGTAGTTCATCATCATGAAGTCCCTCATATTTTACCTTTCTCCTCCACTCTCTATGCTTCACCTGAGTCCTGTATTTGAAGATCAAACTTTCTGTTTAGCTCTGGCCATTTTAACAGGAACATTTGAAATTCACTTGGTTCATGGAAAGTCCATCATTTTCCCTGGAAGAGGATGTTCAGTTTTGCTGGGTAGTTGTTTCTCAGTTGCATTCTGAGCTCTTTTGCCCTCTGAAATATTATATTACAAGCCCTATGACTGCAGCTCTACGATATTTGAATTGTGTCCTTCTGGCTGCTTGTAATATTTTCTCTTTGACTTGTGAGTTATGGAACATGGCTATAATATCTCTGGGGGGTGGGTTTTTTTGTATCTCTTTCTGGGGGAAATTGGTGGATTCTCTCCATTTCTATTTTGCCCTATGCTTCTAGGATATCTGGGCAATTTTCCTGTAGGAATTCTTTAAAAATGATGGCAATGCTCTTTTCATGATCATGACTTTCATGTGTCCCAACAAATTTTAAATTATCTTTCCTGAATCTGTTTTCCAGATCAGTTGTTTTGTCAATGAGATGTTTCACATTTTCTTCTAATTTTTCATTCTTTTGGTTTTGAAGTATTGTGTCCTGACTTCTCATAATGTCTTCTGCTATAGTTTTCCTCAGAGGGCTTTCTTATCTCTTTTTCCTTCTGACCAATTCTGCTTTTTAAAGCATTCTTCTCCTCAATAACTTTTTGAACTGTTATATCCATTTGACCTATGCTGGTTTTTAACATGCTATTTTCTTCAGCATTTTTTGGATCTCCCTAAGCTGCTGAGTTCTTTTTCATGTTTTTCCTGCATCTCTCATTTCTTTTCCCAATTTTCTTCCATCTCCCTCATTTGATTTTCAAAATCTTTTTTGAGCTCTGTCATAGCCTGAGCCCAATTTCCATCTCTCTTGGAGTCTTTAGATGCAGGAGCTTGTACTTCCTCATCTTTAGATTGAGTGTTTTGATCCTTCTTGGGATCATAGACAATGTATTTCTCAATGGTGTTCCTCTTTTTTTCTCTGTTTACTCATTTCCCCAGTCTGTGCCTGGTTTTGAGGTGCTTCCTGAGCTTATTAGGATGCCCCCCCACAAAGATCTCCATGTGTGAGGCTCTGTGTTCCCTTCTGGTCTGTGAATGACCATAAGCACACCCCTCTGCCACAGGCTGAGGTGGGGGGGGGCCCTGCTGTTCTATGGGGTGCCTAGGCTGTGATCAGTATCTGAATGTGGTCAGAGCCCCAGAGTCCTGTTCCAGGTACAGAGGACAGACCTACCCTTGGTATGCTCAGCATTCAGGGCTTAGTAGCCTGGAGTCTCCTGTTTACTGGCTCTGCCAGCTTGGGGTTCCTAGATCTAGACTGCCCCAGCCATGCTGCTCACTGAGTGCCCTGAGGAGTGGGCTTTACGTGTTTGCTCTGGCACAGGTTCCCCCACCCCTGCTGATCTTCCAAGTTGTGCCAGGTGCTCCCCGGGATGTGGGTCAGGAAACTGCCTGGCTGCTGTGTGCCACAGCTCCCAGTGCCCTGGGGCTGTCTCTGGGAGGCTGAAAATCCTTCACTCTGGTGGCTGCCCCTCTAACCCCAGGGAGCTGAGCCTTTCCACTATTTTCCAGGTTAGAATGGCCTCACTGGATCCCTCTGTGGGATCTGTCTCTCAAAAATTTAGTTAGAGTCCTTATTTTATAAGTTTTGAAACATTAGAGACTACCTAAAAGAGGATCTTCTCTCGTTGTCATCTTGGCTCCACCCCCCCACCCCACCCCTGTCGTACCGCGTTTTCCAGGTCTCAACTTTACACCCCACAAAAATCCATATGCAAACTAAAGAAAATTAGTTGCAGGAAGAAGTATATGATGTTTAAGCTAAATAATCTTTTCTTCCATTAAATGGATTATTTCATTAATGGGGACTCATGTTACAATAAGACTTACCATTTAAATGAATGCACTGAAAATAGATAAAGTCCAGTTACCATGAGCTATCTACTAAAACATGAAAATGGTTTTACTAAAAAGAATTTTATGTTCAAATCAATATCAACAAATGCATCCTGAGCCCCAAGTGCTGATTGTCACAGCAGTTTTCTAGATACTAGCACTGCAAGATAAAAATATGAGAAATGATCCCCTGTCTCCAAGGAATTTACAAGCTAGCACTCTGATGTAAGCTATTATATTCTGTTGGGGTTATTTTCTGCTTTATTTTAATTTAAATGGATATTCCCTATAGAGCTAGATATGTGAATAAATTCTGCCTCTAAATATATGCAACCTTATCTTTTTAACATTTTAATGTTTCTTCTAGAATTTATAATTATATAATAACAATAAGTTATAGAAAACATATAAGAATGGAAAATGTTCCTCTTATTCATAGAAGTCTATTGACAATACATCTAAAATCCTTTTAGGGTCAAAAATGGTACTACTTTAAGTGCAGATATTCATTAAGTTAAGAGTCTCTTGACTAAGTAAGTTTTGCTTATTCAAACTGTGTCTGAATTAACCCCGATAAGAATAGGAGTATATGTTTATTGTTCATTTAATGTTAGAATTACTTACCCCAGTTCTATATGTATTCTAAACCTAACAGTTCAAAACTGACAAGAATCTTTTTTATTATTCTAAGAAACCCCACTTCATTTTTGATAGAAAACAGATAGTCAAGTTATCTTCCATTCTGCATCATGAATATTTTTGTGCTGTAGGTTTTTTGTAAAGGTATCTTTCATTGGTGGACAGCTGAGATTGTCCAAATAACAGAGATATCTAATGCTCAGTAAATGGCATACTGAATTTATCATCCTGAATGACTGATAAGAGAGAACATTTATTGTTTGATAGGGAATATTCCAGAGGATTCATCTGAAGGTGATGATGTCAGATCCTAGCTGCTGGCATTTCCCACCCAGTTAAAATATAAATCACAGATGAGTTATTACATTGTTGCTCTGAACAATGAGAAGACCCTAAACGTATATCTAGTGTCAATGAAGTAGAAAAAAACACTAAAAAGTAACTCATTTACTAGAGGGGTAGTAAAATACAGTTATGTGAGAAAGAAAAAATTATTTGTGTTGAAACATTCTGAGAACAACTTGTGACTTCTTTTCCAGGAAAGATGTCAGTTGGATGATTTGGTGAACAATATATTCTTTAGTGATCTTTCTATAATAAAAGCAATAAATTGGCAAATTGCATGTCACTAACCAAACAATCATACCAAGCTGCATAGTTTCCAGAGGTATTCCATCATTATTTCAGAAGAAAGAAGTTACTTGGCTTTAGCAATGCAGATCTATCAGAGTTTCTTGCACTTAGTAGGTATTTAATAAATGCTCAATGATTAATAGATGATAACAAATTTTTGCAGAGGAAATAACAGAATCAGCTTTTCTTAACCTTATTATCCAAATTTACCAAACTTAAAAGCAACTCTTTTTTTCTGGATTGTGACCATTTTCTGACAGGGAGAAGTTTATTTATGTTAATAGAAAAAAAGAGGGTAATGTTATTTTGATGTTAACCACTATAGTAGAGGAACTGGCCATATAACATCAGAGCTTCTAAATTCCAGCTGACTTTATGGGACACATTATGTGAACCCCTTTCTGTACAAGATTATTCTGTATTTCATGTCAAATATGGAGTAACTCTGAGTAATTAAGGTGAAATATACTACAACCACATAGAATTATAAAGCAATATGTAGGATAAAGAATCATTGCACTGTTGTGCAATAATGTAGTAATTTGGTGAGTCAGAAAAAGATGTGGACATATTCAGGAAACTGTAAGATACACACACACACACACACATATGTATGTATGTATGTATGTATGTATTCTATGTACTATTCCATAACTGTTTCTTAATATAGGAGAATCTTTCATTTTGTGTGATATAATTGTTAGCACTCTAGCTTTTTAGATAATATATTATGAAATTAAAGCAGAAATAGTAAAGTGAAATATAAATGTATTAAATGTGTTCTGGCTGTCTCAAAGTCAAACTAGCTACATCTACTTTCTCAGTGTTCCAGGGAATAACCCTGAGGGGTGGGGGTTATCTCTTCTCTACTTCCATTGGCTTGATACCTGCTATGTTTCTCTCACTCTTAGGGGCTTGCAATCAGTTCCATTTTATTATTAAACATTAATGAACTTTTACAAAGGGATATTTACTTGGAAAATCAAACATTTCTTGTAATACATCCAGAGGCATACTCTCCCCGTACCATCCCAGATGAGTTTCTAACAGTAGTAGGCTCAATCAAAACAGTTCAGTTTCTATTAAAACATTGGTCCTGGGGTGGCTAGGTGGCATAGTGGATAAAGCACCAGCCTTGGAGTCAGGAGTACCTGGGTTCAAATCCGGTCTCAAATACTTAATAATTACCTAGCTGTGTGGCCTTGGGCAAGCCACTTAACCCTGTCTGCCTTGCAAAAACCTAAAAAAAACCCAAACCATTGGTCCCATAAAATTCGAATCCCAGACAAGACTGTTGAATGAATCCTCATTTCAATTTCCCTGAGATTCAGTTTCCCAGAAGCTCATTCCTAAATGTCTGTCCTTGCTCCTGGGAGCATCAAGTCAGTGATGGCTATAAAATTTCTGGATTCTGGAATTCTGAATGCTGAGGATTGCTCCACTTTTTTTGAATTCACATGGTCATAAAGAGTCTATTCCCTTCACCTAGAACAGAAAAGGATAAACATGGAGGTCAAAGATCAGGCTCATATGATGCAGCAGAGGGGCTTTTCTCTTACAACACAGTCTTCCACCAGATATCATGAGCAAAGGAGTAAACAAGATCCCCCAAGAAAGACTGAGGCAATAGTGGAATTTGTTAATAATGAGAGGCCTAGGGGCCACTAGGTGGCGTAGTGGATAAAGCATCAGCCTTGGAGTCTGGAGTATCTGGGTTCAAATCCGGTCTCAGACACTTAATAATTATCTAGCTGTGTGGCCTTGGGCAAGCCACTTAACCCCATTTGCCTTGCAAAAACCTAAAATAAAATAATAATGACAGGCCTTTCTGAATGCTTCCAAAGTTATCAAGGAAACCCTTTCACGCATGACTAGTTAATAAAACCACTTATTTTAATAAAAACCAATTAAAAACCAGCAACTCCACATGTTATAGCATAGTCTATACAAGGTACTTCCCTTAAATGTCATCATGATTCTCCCAGAAATAAGCTCTTTCACATCCTCCATGTTGAGTGATTACATCACTCAAGAAGGGTCTTGATATATGAGCAAACAGCAGACCCTCATTTATTAGGGGAGGAAATGGATACTGCTCTAGCTCTCTGATTTCCATTTGGTCTAGTCTTTCTACAATTTCTTTTAACTTTGTCATTTTTAAAACTCAAAGGTAATGAAAGAGAAATCTGAACTAGATTGTGTACTCTTTGAGTGCAAGGACCATATATAATTTTTTTGATCTCCTATAACATCTAACAAAATCTTGCACAGAGTAGGCATTCAAGCCAGTGGAATAAGTGAATTGATTAATCTAATGTGCTCAATTGGAAACTCCTATTTTAAAATATAGCATTCCTAAAAGGAAAGTTTTTGTTTACTCTAAAATGAAGATTTTCTTAAAACATTTTTCTAATAGATTGTTACAGATCAAGATAGTTCTTAGATCTCTATCATATGAAAGTGTACACATATATTTATATTATTTTCCTCAATGTGTCAATAACATACTTATTACCATGTATGTGTTTTTCTAGTAGTATGGACATGTTAAGTTTGAGATATTTGGGGACATTCAATTTAAATTGTCCAAGATGACAGGCTGGGGAGACAAAGACCAAGACAGAGACAGAGACAGAGAACCATTTGCATACAAAGGAGAATTAAACCCTTGGAAACTGATGAAGTCTTCCAGTGAGAGAGTATAGAGAGACAAGAGAAGTCCCAGGACAAAGCCTTGGTGGGCACTCATAATTAGGGGGCAAGAATCAAATAATGAACAAGCACAGAAAATTGTGTACTGATAATCAAGAGAGAATAGTGTCATGAAAAACAAAAAGAAAAAAGAATCTGGAGAAAAAAGTGTGGTTACTAACATCAAATACTTCAGCAAGGTCAAGAAGGATAAGGATTAAGAAAAGTCATCATATTTAGCATTTAAGATATCATTTATAACTTTGAAGAGAGTGTTTTCAAATGACTGATTAGATCAGAATACAGAGTGTAGAAAGTTGAGAAATAAATGAAAGGAGGGAAAAAGTGTAGATAGCTTTCTATACCAACTGTTTTCCAAAAAATATTTTAAACCTCTGAAAAATTATACCAATATGGGTCTTTTATGTAAACTTTTATTCATGCAAATTAATACACTCTAATAAATTCTTATTAATAACATCATATACATACAATGTAATCTCATCCTCAGAGTTTTGCTGGTAAAGCACACTTGGTAGTTATTTTTCAATATCTTAGTATAGAAACAACCTTAATACTTAAAAAAATGAAGAAATGTAGAATATAAATTGGAGGGGATAGTAAGCTTTTGGGAACTTTTTAAATAATGAAGGAGGCTCAAGAGTATTTATAGAATTTAGGGGAAAAATTAGTGGGTACGATGAGATTAAAGGTCAGAGAGGTCATTGCTTATGGAACAATGTCTGAGAAAAGATAGGAGAGGGATCATATGAAAATTTGACCTTGATGAAAAGAGTCATTTCTTCATTCAAGATTAATGTAAAACCCTAACAGCAACATGGGGGTGATGATCAACCTTAATGGGCTTGCTCATTTCATCAGTGCAACAAACAGGGACAATTTTAGGGTATCTGCAATGGAGGCTTATAAAAGGTAAATGTAAAGATGAGAGAATGGAAGATGATATCAATAAATGTTCAACATATGATTGTTGGTTAGCTGAGAAATTTAAAATGGTATTCTTAGAAGAGTTATCATCAAAAGGAGAAAAATAAATATTAATTTGGAAAAGGAATAATAGTAAAGGGATGAGTACAAAACAACATGGAGAATTTTGCAACAAGCTTATGACTAATTAAATTCTTCCTGGGAAGAACAAACTTAACTAAATTTATAAATGTAGTTTGATATGATGAGAATACATGTTTGTGAAATATTAATTTTTCAGGGTATATTAAGTTATACAATGGAAAGTATGTTGGCAGTCAAAGCAAGCATGCACAAAAAATTAAAAAGCATAAATTAATGTTTGACCCAAGAAAATTAGGGTTATTTGAGGGAGGGAAATGACTAAATATGAGGTTTAGAAAGATTTTTAATAGTCATGAAAGTTAACATTTATAAAGCACTTATATAGCACAATATTCTTTGATCTCACAAAAATTCTTTGAATTAGGCAAGTATTATCCCCACTTAAGAGGTGGGGAAATTATATATCTGACCTTGCACAGATAACAAATGGCAGTGTCCCTACTCAAGCCTAGAACCTATGGCCTTCATTTAAAAATTCAAAGTTATTTTAAAGAAAAAGATGTAGTGGAATAAATTCAGTGGTACAAAACAAAATTTGCTTCACCTGACTCAAATAATTTGCTTATTTGCTTGTTTGTTTGTTTGTCATTAACAGAATGCCAGATTCACCCGGTGAAATCCCAGAATATCCTTTGTTTGTTTCAGTTAGTGATTGGCTGGATTCAATTAAAATGGGCCAATATAAAAATAACTTTATGGCATCAGGGTTTACAACTTTGGATTTGATTTCAAGAATGAGCATTGAGTAAGTGATACTTTTTTGGCGATCATATTTATTTGCATTGCTGTAGATCTATACAGTTGCATGCATGTTATAACTAGGTTCATCATGGCTATAATCGCCATTCCAAAGTCTAAGAGAACATCTGTAAGTCTCTCTCTCTTCCTCTGGCAACCCTCTTAGTAGAAATTAGGTATTACATAATATTTTGAAAAGTAGGAGATTGCATTGAAGTCTCAGTGTTTGAACAAGCATAAAGCTCTCCAAGGCTTCAATGCTTTCCTGAATGGTAATTATTCATAATGATTTCATTTAATTATTTAATCTAATTGCCATAATAGTTGCTTCCTGAAAAAAACATTAAGGTTATTCAAACCTTGCAGAAATTATAGAAGTATAGTCATTTTGATCAAGTATCAGTCATATAAAATAACCAATTCTTATTTATCAACATCTTATTGTATAGGTGTGAATATATATACATATATGGATTATACACAGACATACATACACACAAAGCATACTCCCATCAAGTGAGAGTTCTTCTTTTATTATTTTTCATTGTCTCTACTTTGATTCTTTGCCCTTTTTAAGTATAAACAACTATCTCAATGTATATTTAGTCCAGTATCCTAACAGGTTCAAGTAAATATGAAGAACAAAATAATGCAGTATCCTGCAGAGAATGTGCTGTGTTTGTGTTTCTGCCAGGACCAGTTAATGCCTACCTCTGCATGAAGTGCAAATTGATCTCCATCCTAGAAGAGAAAGTAAAATGATTATAAGAAAGCATTTATACTCTCAAAGGAAATTAGTCAAGGAGTAGTAAGTTAGGGAGAATGAAGTATTTCTTGAATGAATGAAATAAGGACTTCAAGGATGTTATAAACAAGGAAAAGGGTATTAAGAGGCAAAAAGAATTCTCATCTATATTAGGAGTAACAGAGGAAGAAAGGAAGGAGAAAGACTATTGAATATTTGGAATGATTTAACGAATATGAAAATTCATTTGAAGAGATCAGAGCTAGATAATATCTTGAAGAAATGGGATTTTAGGGGCAGCTAAGTGGTGTAGTAGTAGATAAAGCACTGGCCCTAGAGTCAGGTAGGGCCTGAGTTCACATGTGACCTCAGATGCTTAATAATTGCCTAGCTTGTGTGAACTTGGGCAAGTCACTCTTAACCCCAATGCCTTAAAATAAAATTTTTTTTTTAAAAAAGAAATAGTATTTTGTACTCAAAGAATGATGTAGACCTTCAACTAATATCAAATGATCTATCATCCAGTGAGGGGCAGCAATAATCACACACACACACACACACACACACACTACTTGTGGCAATCAGGAATTTCTTCCTGAGGTGTATGTGAGACATTCATCTGTGGACAACAGAGACATCTGCTTTCTTTCTGGAACATGAATCCAAAATGTAATGAAGAGTTTTCCAAGTTTTATCAATGTGTTGAGCACTACCTACTTTTTGGTGATTCATGTGGGTTCCAATTATGCCACATCAAGAAATCACAGCTAAGGTTTAGGAATTTCTGGGCAAAAAACTAAAGCTTTTAAGAAGAATACAAGTAGAGTTTTTAATCACTGCTTTTGGTTAGAAATTAGCACTTTAGAAGACAAAGACAGAATTGGACATTGAACAACTGGTTAAGAAGAAGGTGTATGAGAAAGGAAATTTGTACTTCTGAACCACAACTTAAATATAAAAATTCTGAACTCTAAATCAGAAATGAAGTGTACCAATAATAGCCAATTAAAAATAATTAATTTCTTAAGAGGGTTTTCTTTTTCTTTTCTTCTTGAAGGATGAGAAGAGAAAAATAATACTTATTTGAAAACAATAATTTTAAAACATGTTTTCTTGGGGTCTTAAGAATATAATCAAGAGATCTTTTGACAAAAAAATATAAGAGGACAATTGGGGAGATGTAACTGACTAAAAGGAAATTGTGGATTAAGAAAATGCGACATTATTTAGATTTTAAAAAGCATATGATAAAAATCTCTAATGCCATCTTTGTAGGCAAAATGTACAAGGTCCAGATGATAATATTATTAAGTGGATTTGGAATTGGTTGAATGACTGGTCCCAAAAAGCAGTTCATTAATGGGTCAATGTTGCATGAGGAGAAAGATTGCTTCACCACTTTGGGTCTGGGGGATCTTGAAAAAGGATTCAAGGGAATAACTAAAAATTCATATAAATTAAACAATTCAAAGACTGCATGGAGAAATTACCAATATGAATTGATTCTTTGTGTATTATACTCTATAAGCTTCTAGGTTTGTTAATTTTCATACCCTAATGTGACATAATAGATTTGCATAATTACCTTAACTATACTTCTTGAAATATCTGAAATTCATTTCTAAAAAAGTACTTTTATAATATGTAAGTACCTGAACTTAAATATTCTTAGATGTGTTTTTGCCCCTGAGATTTCTTCATTTGTTTGTTGGCTTTTATTATTAGAGTTTCCATTTTGTTTCCAACAAATATTGTCTTTGATTAGCAAATGAGATAAACTTCATGTGCACCTAAGGTCACAAGGTCTAATTTTTTTTTCTTTTTCTCACAGTGATATTAGAAGAATTGGGGTCATACTCATTGGACACCAGAGACGAATAGTGAGCAGTATACAGACTTTACGTTTACACATGATGCACATACAGGAGAAGGGATTTCATGTATGAAAGTACTATAGAAACAACTGTGTTTTGTGCCTCAGCATTTCTAAAATGGAAGATTCCTCTCTCTTTTCTCCCTTCTGATTCCCCCACTTCACAAACTACAGTCTTCTGTTCAGACTATGAACACATTTTATGTTTATGCTTCTAACTTGAATTTCTAATCACACTGCTTAGTTCTTCCTTCAATTACTTGCCAATACACTGACGTACTACAGACTGTTGCTACATACTGGTAAATAACTCAGCATGGATATGTAACTTTATATAATTGTATTTGGGAAATGGTCATAGGAAGGAATAGCCCATTTGCCCAGGTGTGGCTTCCTTATTTATGTACTTAAGAGTTCAGTGGTAGATCAAAAAAAAAAGTAATTGACTTCTTTTCATGTTTTGTGATCATGTAGTTTCCTATTTGACATATTTATTTTATAGGTAACTAACTTTAACTGTATGGTCATACCTTATTTTATAATATTTTAATTGCTGGTAACCTGTACATGATCATGCTAAAATTCTTTGCATAAGTGACCAATAAGTTCATGTAGTAACTTCTCATTATTTATAGCTATTTGGGGGGGGGGGGGAGGGAAAAGGGGAAAAAATGTGCTTCTAAATCCTCTGAGGCCCTGAGTTTAGATTTCTTTTTTTAATCAATATCCAAACTGCTATATCATTTACTTCTTTTTGTTGGTCATTTTCCTTTGATTTTTTTATTAAGTACATTATGTAAATCATCCCTAGAAAAGCTATGAGCATATAACACTAATAGCTTCCATGTAGATTGAGACAGAGAGAGAGAGAGAGAGAGAAGCATAGGGGAACAAATAATTATTGCCTTGGGTTTATCTTTAGAAGTTTGTTTGGAAAAAAAATTATCAGAGAAGGAAAGGAAGTAATGATTCTTAGTTTAAATACCTTGAATGAGACATTCTTAAAACTTAGAATTATTTTACATTAATATTGAAGTCCTTGAAAACAGACAAGGATAACAAGTCAATTGTCTGTTATTTATCAACATGGCAAGATTTCAAGTTTTTATCATTTATTCAAAAAAAGCTGACATCATCATGGTCAGTAAATTTTCAAAATTTTACTGACACAAGTATACTATATGTAAATAAAATGTCAATCTGTGTATTTTGGGAGGGATAGTAATGAGGAGACTGTAACTAGAATGTACTATCCTTGTCTTATTTTGATTACTTTTGAACAGGCACAAAAAAACTTATACAATACACTTCTCAGTGACTTAATGCTCCACCATTTTACCAAGATAATTCTATTCATTAGACTAATTCAAGTCCCCAAATAGTATTTCCTATAAAACTAGAAAAGTAACTATTGTAACTAAATTGAAGAAAGTAGACTACACCAAAAAGCTAAATATCCTTACAGGATAGAGAAATAAAATGAGGAGGCACCCCTGGAATAAAAACTAGAATTTTAAAGATGATGATTTAGCAAATCAATTTTATTTTACCTCAGGGAGGACAGTACCCTCATCGCACTCCTACATTTCTCCCTAAACTGAAATTTCTAGGGAAAATATTCTCATTGGAAAGAGTCCCTAGTTTCTTTGATAAAGTCATATACATTCTTTTTCATTGTAAGACTTTGTTTGATTACATTATTAGGCTAGATTCCTCAAATGAACTTTCTTTTATTGATTTATCTCCTGTTTTGCCTACCACAGCTCAATTTCTCTTCCTTTAACAAGGCAATACAGCTAGAAAAAAGATGATCTTTTCAAGTAGTCATTAAAATAATCTTAAAACAAAAGCTAAACCAGGGTCAGGGTGATCAATCAGTTGGGGTGTTTGTGTGTGTGTGTGTGTGTGTGTGTGTGTGTGTGTGTGTGAGAGAGACAGAGAGAGAGAGAGAGAGAGAGAGAGAGAGAGAGAGAGAGAGAGAGAATGTATGAAATAGCTCAGCATCAGTCTAAAATTTAGGTGTGTATTCTTACTGTCACTTGCATGTTCATGCATTTCTTGTAGACCAGATGCAGGCTGCTTGATGCATTTACACAAACCTGAATACATTTAGAGGTAACATAATTTCCATATTTACCTTCCTTTAAATATATTCCTTTAAATATATAAATGTATATTCAGTAAAAACTGAGGTAATAATAATATAAACAAATTTATTAATCAAATATATTTATTTTTATAAAACAAAAAGAGAAAAAAGTTGTCTGAAAGTGAAAACTGAAATGATTGTGATCTTCATTAAGACAATCCTTGTCCAGCAAATTCTGTGAACTCCAGGTCAAATAAATTTCTGTAAATTGGTTTAAAAAATTCTATAGGCAGAGAATGTAGTGATTGTAGGTTTAAGGGTCTCTATGGAATACCCTTTTATTTAAAACTTAGATAAACTTAGATCTTGTTAACTTTAACTCTTTTTTATTATTATTAATTAGCCTAAAGAAAAACTTGATAATTTCTACACCTCCCTAGCCCAGCTTTAGAATGAAACAGCAATTTTTTCCTAGATCTATACATCTTTATAATTTTAATTATAAATTTTGGAGAACTGGATGGAGTCCAGGGTAGCTCTACAAAACTAACCAGAAGCATTAGCAACCAGAAATATGGACCACAATTGTCCAGCATTTCTCCTAAGGATGCTTATCATTTATATTTGACCCTAGAAGTCATATGGATAGTCATGCTGCCAGGGAAATTTGATTCACAGAAATCAAAACTATTTAACATGCACAGAAAAGAAATTGTCAATAGAAAGAAAATGAATAGCCTAACACAAACAAGTAAGCCTTGGGGAAGAAACATACATAATTGAAATATGGATATACATTTAAGCTCTTCTTTAAAATGAATAATTCACATTATTGAATCTGTGCATTGAAACACACTACATAAAACAACTTTCATTCTGCTTTATGAATATTCACTATCCTACATAGTCCATATTTAGTAGAAAATATAAAAACAATGAAAAGTTTGGAAATGAGATAAACTAAGTAAATAAGAAAGATAATAATATGTTCAAATTATAATCAGTATTTAGCAAAATTGCTGACTTGGTAGAAAAGAGCACTTGGATATTTATTGCATTCTGTTACAGTTGCTATAAGGATATATGTAAGTCAAGGACACATGGTCAAATAGAATAGATTTGTTCTTTTTTTAATGCATTACCCTTTAAAATTCATTAGCATTTAGCTTCACCTAGGATATTAGCTCTAGATTGCCATTAATTGAAAATAAAGTAAATCGAAAAGATAGTTCAAAATAAATTGGAATCATTTTCCAGAGTTTTCACTAAAGAAATTCATTATGACTTTCTAATGAATGGTCTAATCCAAACATGAAGAAAATCAAAACATGAAGTTGTTAGGTTATTGATCATAAGCAATTCTTCCTTGATATCAGAGGGGACAGAAGTAAATACACTTTCTTTTTCCTGTTCTACTTCTTTTCCCCTAACTGTAATACCTGCTCAGTAGAAGACACTAGAGATACAGGAACGCATTATGAAAAAAAATAGATTTGTTCTTTGACCTGTCACCCAATTTTTATCTTTGCTAATACTAAAAACTGTGATTCCTTAAATTGATAGGGGAATTAGGGATTGCCAAAATATGACTTTTTTTTGACTTTGTGATCAACTTTTTCAATGATTCAATCACAATTCAATCTCTGGTATTTGGTAAAGGTAACAATTAAATGAAAAAAATGTTCTGCCTATGAGCATTATGGAGTATGGAGTTCTTATGCTAAGTCATCATTTTCTTAAGGGGGTAGCCTTCTCTTTCTCAATAGGTAACAAATGTGGCAATTCTATGGACTCAAATTCTCATAGAATCAACTTCTAAACTTCAGTCCTAGAGTTCTGTAAGCCATCTTTCCCTATCACTTAAGGAAACTCAGGGAGAGATAACAATCTATAGTTAAAAAATTCTTAAATGATTTCTCAAAAGTTCCCCTTCCCTTGACGATCCATAGGCCTTGGTCAAGGACATTCATTTCTTCCTTATCTCTTCTCCAACCCAATCTTAATGATACTGGTAAAAATAATAATGAGTATCGACCTGCTGGGTCAGCATGGAACAACTTCATTTCTTATTTCTCATTTAACACAGGAGAGCTATGACTACTCATCTCCATAACTAATATGAAGATAGTTGAAACAAAGGAAAGTTTTACTGCTGTAGATGAATAAAATATCCTCATTTTTTTTTGTTTTTTATAAATATGCTAAGTATCATAGTGGGTTGAAGTTTTTTAAGATAATGAAAATTATTTTATTTTGAAAATGGGTAACAGAATCAAAGTGATTTTCAATAAATCTCCATCAATCTAACATTATCTTGGGTGTCACTACAATGACAAAGAAGGATCACTTGGACTTAATGTGAAAGCCTTTTGTTCCTTTACTTTTGTTCTAAAACATAATCAAAAATGTTCTACTTAAAACCAAATAAAGATTATTGAGGCTTAAGATAGGAGAACATATTTATAAGTAAACAAAACAAGAACAAAGAACTTCCTCTACCCTAGGCTCATAAGGATGACAAAATATCAATAAATGTTTGGTGGGTTTGTACCATTGCACCACATTTTAAGTTTTTCTACAGAAACTAAGCTTGAATATAACTAAAATAGAAATTTCTTCTCAATTATCCAAATAATTCAACTCCAAATAAGAATCCCTAAACCCAGTAGAGAATCAATTAAGCTTTTAATTTTTTTAGTTGTATAGAGCTGATCTAAGAGGTTAAACAGTAACATACTATTGCATTCATCTTCCAAAGTGACAGACACTGAAGATAAAAAGACCAACAGCTGAGCTGTATAAATGGAAAAGGGAGAAGTAGATTTTGCCTTTATTCTATCTTTATTCTAGGATTTATGTAGAAAAATATCACTACAAATTATGCTACTCTTATCAAAAGATGTCTTCTATGCTAGACTCTGATGGGAAGTTGGCTAGTTTATCTCCATTCTTTGTAATTGTTAAGCAGTTTCTTTTGGAATTCTATTTTATGGACATTTTCTTGATAGGGATATTAAGTCAAATAACTGATCAGGGTCTGTGTGGATTAAAAATTCATTTTATGAATTCACTTTACCCAAAAGGATAGATAGATATTTTCATCCTAAAGGTATTGACATTAACATAAGGAAAAGTTACTACCTTAAGAAATTCTGCCTTTAAAATATTTAAGTTCTATTAATTTACAGAATGAGGCTAAAACATTGAATAGGGAAAACCTGACTAAAGATATTTGTGTTTGTAGGTATTAAGAACTTTGAAAATATATTCTCTTATTTTAACAAATTAAACCTAAATCTACATAAAAAGTAGTATTGATTTGAATAGTTCTATAAAATACATTTTATAGTTATATCTCTTCTTCACAATGACAGCGTGATTTGTTTCTACTATACATAAACCTAGGATCATGCCACTTCACCTATTTGTTATTAGAGTGGTAGTGTAGTATAGTGTATAGAGAGCTGGCCATGCAATAAAGAATATCTTGGTTTTAAGTCCTGACTCTTAGACATACTAGTTTATGAGACTATAAATTACTCAATATGGAGAACGCTATTGCTATACATTTCAGATGAGTAGTTCACCTTCATTGGTAGAGTCCCTATATTTAAAGATCCCCATACTGATGACCAAATACACACACTCACACACACCCTCACCCCATCCCCCCCAAATTCCATGATGCCATTGAAATTAGAAATATTTAATCATGAATCTAAGTTTTTTTTTGACTGCAGATACTAGTTCCAAATCATTTCATAGGATTTTAGAGCTGGAAGTTATAGAAGAAATCATTTAGTCATTTATCCTGTTATCCCACAGATAAGGAAAATAAGATCTTGAGAAGAGAGCTGATTTGCCTATATTCACACACTTTAACTTTTCCATTCTAAAATTGGAAGGAACCTTGCTTATAACATTTCTATCCTGTCTTTAATGACTCCCAAAATGAACTCTATGAATGTATTTTGGAAATAGTCTATGCTCTTTATTTAATTTTTACTTAGTCACACACTATTTTATTGACTACAAAAGATAGAAACCACTATATACCATTTCTACCATGTTTGTTTTCTTCTACAGTTTTGTTATTTCTCCTGAGGATGAAAATTCAAATCATAGAAAATATTTTGTCACCTTTTTTTTCTCCAACTGGGCACATTTTATTTATTTTACTGCTTTGGTTTTGGAGTGTCTTTAAAACAAAATTGCTTAGCCTTCAGAGGCATCATGATATTTAAGCCAATTCACACTCATTTGCTAACAAATGCAATTTTACAAAATATATCTATAGGTGGCTATTGTGATGCTAAATTATTCCTTAGACCTAACTTGCTTGATGACCAAAATGTTTTATTCAATTTATTTGTTGTCATATCTTCCTACAAGAATCTAGAAATGATCATCGAATTCATAGAAAAAAAAAATTTTAATTTTGTGGGGTTTTACATCTCCATCATTGAATGAAAGATTTTCAAATATTTTAAATATATCAAATGATCTGTGATATTATGGTTGTAGTACTTTACCCAATGATGCAAATCATACCCCATCCATGCCTGCCCAATCTGTGCAACTCTGGTTTGGGGTTAAAGAAATATTATATGCATTTGCTGTACATTTGTAATCTAAATTTTGATTTACTCTAATGAGACTGACTACACACACATATATGTCCTTAGAGTGAAATCTGGAACTGTATTAACTCTGTGTGTGTGTGTGTGTGTGTGTGTGTGTGTGTGTGTGTGTGTCTGCTTTACCTATGCAATCTCTCAGCATAATATGAATGTGTACAGAGATAAAAATTTTAATTCAGGATCACCAATTTTAAAAATTCAGAAAGGGTCCCCTTTCATTAATGGATTTCAAAAAGAAAAGAAATTCAATAGTGTTAGATCTACAATTCTCCATGTCATGATACTGGGACAAGATTTACACTCCAGGTCTGTACAAAACACCAACTTTATTATTATTCATAGTGCCCCAAATTAACAGGTATATCTCTAGATCATCAAATAACAAACAAATTCATGTCAAACATTATGCTTAAATTCAATTGTAAGTGCAAGGCAAGCTGTTTAGAATCATGAGTGAATTTTGTTTTTGTTACTATATAATTACTAGTTATTTTACACTAGGTGTAATGACCACATTTTGTGAAATTTATGTAGGAAACATGAAAGGATATTAATGGACATCCCAGAAAACCAAGCAATAGTTCAAATAAAGGGGGACTGGATGATTTGAAATGAAAATAACTTTTATTATAATCAGGAATTTCTTTACATGACTAGAAAAATATTTGTTTAATGAGAAAATTATGGTTTAATATTAAATACATTAAGTTCTAGTGATATATTTTTTAAATCAAACTGTATTATGAGTATAGGAATGCCTTATATAAAAAATTTTATTATCATAAGTTCAAATATGTTTATGAAAATTATGATAAAAGCAGATAATTATATGAAAATACTCTGACAAAACAGTTCTTAAGTATAATTATAGTTTTTTCTCACTTTCCATTTTGTTTTTGCACGATAAATACATCATCTTATTACATTTGGTAAACATCAATAATGCATAGAACATTTTCCTTTCAAAAATACTTTATACTTGTTTAACATCATTACTCTCCAAAGGAATGTTCTAATACAAGTTTATTTCAGAGACAGATAAATATGAAACTGATAACATAACATGCCTAAGACAGGGATAATTATGTTCAAAAGAGCATTCTATTCAATATCAGTTATAAATTTCATAGCTGGTATTAATTTTAATCATGTTTACATAAAATTAAGAAATATATAAGCTTTAGACTTTCTTAAAGCTTAATATTTATCTCAATCTCTAATTTTTAAAATTTTATTTACTTTTAATGACAATAAAATATTCCCACTTCAAGCAATTTACTTCTCTCTTCAGATGTTTTGAGTATTAAAGAACCCAAACAATCTCACATTTATTTACATTTTTTTCACTTCCCTAAAGTATTTAAAACCAGTCCCTAGATCAGATTTAACATTTTAACCCCCTTTTCCAAATCTGAAGAAGGGAAAACACTTCTTGGTTGTTTCTCTTAGGAGAGATATGTCCTATTATGAAAAATGATTATGATAAAAAATTCAGAGCTAATATAAGATACACAAATATCTCATACATTCATGATTAACATGATTTTCTCAGTGACCTCCATATTCTTCCTGGCGTATCAACATATTCCCTTGTTTCATTTTGTGAATTTTTTTAGCCTTCCAATTTTGATAGCAGGAGAAAAAGCTAGGAAGGAGACTTATGATCAAAATATTCATTATTCCTCATTTTTTAAATATATGGATTAACTTTCAAAATAAAAAATATTATAAAATGCTTCAACAAAATAATAAGACAATAATTTGTGGTACAAAAATTACATTTTAAAAGGATATCTTCTTTAGTCCCTTTTTTTTATCAACTCAAGATTTCCAAGACATTTTGTTGACTACTTCTGAGGTTTAACTTTTTTTCTAAAGAATATGACTACAGATTTTCCATTTCTCAGGACAGAGATTAATTGAAATTTTCTTGCTTAAAACTATAGGTATAGTTAGGTTCATTTTATTTCTTTTCTTTTATAGTTGTGTCTATTTAAAAAATGAAAAGGCACGACCAAATTTTAGACTTGTATGTTTATTTAGTCTTTCTACTATAATTTTTTAAACTACATAATTTGGAATATATTTTGGAAAGTACTGAAAACTTCATCTTGAGATATGAGATTAGAGAAAGGCAGAGACATGTCTTAATTCTTTTTTTAAAGGCAACAATTCTGTTTTATCCATTTTATGGTCAAACTCAAAGCATTCGTTCCTTTCCTTCCTTTAAAAAAAAAACATGAGACAATATAGTAGGTACATTCAGTGTGTTCCTATCTGATAGGAAGAATGTGATCTTTCTGATTATATTTGGTGCTTTATCTCAGGAGAGCCTCTAATTCAATGTGGTGGGCTTTAAACACGGATTTCTGTGTATTTTCTGTGAAATTAGATTGTAAGTAAATAAAATTGGCACTCTATTGTTTGCTGTTCTAGCATAGCCATAAGATGTAATAATGTATGTGTACATATTAATATGTATTTGATGAGACTCTTTAGACAATATTTAAACAACCATGTCAAAATTTAAATGGTAGATAGCTTCTACAGTTGCAACATAATCAAAATCAAAGAAATCTTTGGTTATGGCACAAATCTTGCAGACTTTATTGATTGCTTGAATACTGAAGAGCACAATTATATAAAGATACCTAGCTTTACCTTTCCAGGTCTCATCTTTCATAGAACTATAATTGACTGTTGCTGAAAACTGCTTTTGTCCTTATAGAAGGTCATGATAAGTACATTTCTCTGGGAACTTGTCTTTGAAGTATGTTCACCATTAATTATTAATATTAACAAGATACTCATGTAGTTTTGCAACAGGAAGATAAGACCTCATAGTTTAGGCAAACAAGGAGTTAAACTACTTTTCTTCTTGGGATTCTATCAGCATTTAAAGCTTCAATATTTATCTTGCACTCAGGTTCCTAACACATACTACATTCTCTTTTCTGGATATAATCACAGTATAATAGAAAGATAATAATAATGAAAGGGTATTTACTATTGAACCACCAGCCCTAGGGGATCTTACTTATTATCTACTTACCTTAGCAGTGAAGTAGCCCCATAACTTTGAAGGTGGTATTGTTTTCAATTTTTTTTTGCAAGGCAATGGGGGGTTAAGTGGCTTGCCCAAGGCCACACAGCTAGGTAATTATTAAGTGTCTGAGGTCCAATTTGAACTCAGGTACTCCTGACTGCAGGGTCAGTGCTCTATCCACTGCGCCACAACACTATTATGATGCTCCATGTAAATTTTCATGTGCTGGCATGCCTTCAAGTTAATAGTGTTATAGAATGCTCAGCTCTCTACTCTAGGGAGTTTTTATGGTAATCTGCATCACATTTGCCATCTATTTGCTGAAAAAATATGGGGTTTAGCAAAACTACCTGCTGAGCAACATAATAAGATTTTTGTACAAAGTACAAATTACTAATTATTATTGTATTTTATTTTTTTATGATTTCCTAAGAGGCATTATCAGGTCTTACAGTTGGAGTAAGCCTGTTTATTAAGAATAGCGAATAAAATTTACAGTTCTGGTGGTTGAGTTGATGACTTTTTATTTTGCCTTCATGGATACTTTTTATTGTGACAACTTCCTTCCCACTACAGACCCTTAGGAATTCTGTCTATTCAATTCATTATTGTTTTCATTATACAAAACAATTTACATATTTAGCACAGATCAACATTTTGTTCCCTGGTTTCACCATAGTCCTGCTGGGTAAATTGAAATATTTAGTTAGACTAATTTAGTCTAGCCAATATCCTATGTTAGTAATAATTAACATCTGGTGAAAACATTTTTATAGGACATTGATATTTTGGAAGGATTTTACGATGAGATTCAGATCAATTGCGTAGATGAAAAAAAGTCATACACCTACAGGGGAACTTTGAGATGTTTGCAGCTCTTTCACCTTACTAATGAGGAAACCAAAGCCCTAAGAGATTAAATGACTTGCTAAGAGTCACACAGTTAGCTGGGGCAAAGATAAAATTTGAACTCAGGTCTCCTCATTCCATCTCTGTTATTAACTAGCTACCAGATTTTGAGCAAATCAAATACCTGAAATGTACCTGTTTCCTAATTTTTAAAATGTTTTCATTCTATTTGCCATTTTTAATTTTCTATATGCTGTGTCAAAAAATGCAGAGGTAGTCAAACACATAAAAAGCTCATTGTCTAAAATACTTAATATTGGATCTGGAAAATGCTTTAAACCTAAGAATTATAAGGTTGAGAGAGTAAGATTTGCCAACCTCTTTTAAAGGTCAGAGCCATATAGCATAGTAAATAAAGAATAAGATCTGAACTCAGGAAGATAGAACTCAAACCTGGCTTCAGACACTTATTAGCTGTGTGACCCTGAGCAACTCACTTAACTGCTGTCTACCTAAGTTTCCTCATGTATAAAATAGTACCTATCTCAGAGTTGTGAGGATAAAATAAAGTAACATTTGTAAAGCACAATGCAAACCTTAAGGAATTATATAAATGCAAGCAATTATTAGTAAAAGATTCTTGTGATGCACAAGTTAAATAAGATTTAAAAGTGTCATTGATTTATCAGAAGAATGCTATTCAAGTCTTAAATATTAGGATATTATTTTATTACTAATCTACTTTTTTCCAAAGAATTGATGTGAAACTAAAATTGAGAATGGAGCATTCTAAACATGAACAGTTTGTTATATAAGGTTGAAAAGATAAAGATAAAAGATAACTAGGAAATGTTAGAGTTCTGAAAAGCAATTCTTATTCTCAAAACACTTGTCTATCCCAAATTGATTCAACAACTCCTCTAGACCATTGAAGATTCTTAATTTCTTCTTTCCCTCACTTATCCTTTCCATCTGACTATAGATCCAAATCTTCCTAAACCTAATTTCCATTTCAAAGCTTTCCCTTCTACCCTAGTCCAGCTACCCTCTCCATTTGTTTTTTCTCATCATTCTCCACTGAAGTTATCCTTTTTTTTTCTTTTGCAAGGCAATTGGGTTAAGTAACTTGCCCAAAATTACACAGCTAGATAATCATTAAGTGTATCTGAGATCACATTTGTTCGGATTTTTGATCGGATTTTTGTTCCCAGTCTTCATACATTGTTTAAAGACCTTGCTCCAACAATCTTTATTCTTTCTATACCCTTAGGAGTACTGAATTTGGAGGCAGGAGGAACTGGGTTCAAGTCCTATCTACAAAACTTGCAAGTTGCTTAGCTTCTCTCTTAGTTTCCTCATCCATAAAATAGGGATAATAATATTAGTCATTCCTATTTTTAAGGGTTGTTGTGAGGCTCAAATGAGATCATGCATGTACTCTGCAAATCTTAAAATTATATAAATGGAAATTATTGTTATTATTATCTTCAATCTTTCCCTATCTTCTGTCTGCAGTTAGACTAGTCTTCATTTTCTTCTGAGTCAAATTCATGAAAAAACTGCCTATATCCAATGCCTCTACCTTTTCCATGAATTAGCCTTTTCTGACATTTTGTAAGCTGATTTCCATCTCTAAAACTCTCTTGTATCATTATTTACCTTCTAATACACAATGACCTTTTTTTCAGTTTTCAACAAGTATTTAAGTGCCTAAAATATCCCAATTAACAAGTGCCTTTGCTTCAACCTTTCTCCATCCCTTCATCCTTTTTTTTTAGATTTTTGCAAGGCAAATGGGGTTAAGTGGCTTGCCCAAGGCCACACAGCTAGGTAATTATTAAGTGTCTGAGACCAGATTTGAACCCAGGTACTCCTGACTCCAGGGCCAGTGCTTTGTCCACTGTGCCACCTAGCCACCCCCATCCCTTCATCTTTAGTCCTGTTGTCAATACATAAGTACAGGGGCGGCTAGGTGGCGCAGTGGATAGAGCACCCCATTGCCTTGCAAAAAAAAAATACATAAATACATGCTGCCTTCATTAAGATCTGCCTGAACATTTGCCTCACAGTAGGTTTTTCTGTCTTCTCTCCTCTCCTACAATCCATCCTTTACACTACTGCTGGGAGGACCTTCTTTATGCACAGACATGTAATTGTATCACTTCTCTTTATTTGTATGGTCATGTAACTTCACTGCATTCATATGGTTATATGTATTATCTTATGCAATATACTGATATATGTCTATTAACATTTACCTGACCACAGCATATAATATTGAAGGAAGAGATATCATGGGATCACAAGTTAGAGCTGGAAGGGACCCTAGAGGTCATCTAGTCGAATTCCCTTATTTCACAAGTTTGGAAACCGAGGTCTAGATAAATTAAATGATTTACCCAAAGTTACATAAGCGATAAATGATTGAGGTGGGTTTTGAACCCCAATCTCAGTACTCTTCCTGATAAATAATGTTGTTTCTTAAGGTGAACCTAGAGACAATGAGATGAATTTAGGAAGCTATAAAATATAATATAGAGAGACAATTAATTAGGAAGTTATAAAATATAAATATCAAATATATAACATAAAAGAGGAGATAAAACTGCTTAAATCTGGAGACAGAATAGAAAAGAGAGGTTGAATCTGAAAGATATTGCAGAGATTGAATTGATGGGGTTTGATGATTATCTGCAAAATGAGTAAGAGAGGTGGCACAGTGGATAGAATACCAGCCCTGGATTCAAGAGGACCTGAGTTCATATCCAGACTCGGCCATTTATTATTACTTAGCTATGTGACCTTGGGCAAGTCACTTAAGCTCATTGCCTTGCAGAAACCAAAAAAAATCAGTATGAGAGCTGAAAATAACTGAACACAGGTGACTGGAAAATGGTGACATCATTAATAGAAATAGGAGACTCAAGAAAAAGGACAAATTTGAAGTGGAAAAGAGTTAAGTACAATTTAACATATATATGTACATATATATGTGTGTGTGTGTGTGTGTGTGTATGTGCATGTGTGTGTGTTGCCTTAGTTTAATTTTTTGCCCACATATATCTAAGCATGGCTTTTAGGTCTACTTTCTGTTCTCCAGTTTATTCACCTTCCTATTCTCTCAGATGAATAGGGATAGATCAAAGCTGATATTTTGCTTAGACACCAGGAAGTTTTGTCCAGGGAAGCAGGGCTCGATTAGATCAAAAGGACATCTTTATTCCCTACTACAGAATACTAATCCATATGTTAGAGAAGAAGTGAGAGAGAGAGAGAGAGAAGAACTAGTCCTCAGAGACTAGAAGACTTGATTTCAAAAATAGAGACAGAAATGGAATAGTGTCACATTCATTTGGAATGCTAACTTGTTTAGCTACAGTGTCAAATGAATGGAGGAGAGTATAGATTTGCAATTTCATATGCAATAATAATTTTGCTTGTTTGTTTGTTTTTTAGGTTTTTGCAAGGCAAATGGGGCCAAGTGGCTTGCCCAAGGCCACACAGCTAGGCAATCACCAAGTGTCTGAGACCGGACTTGAACCCAGGTACTCCTGACTCCAAGGCCGGTGCTTTATCCACCACACCACTTAACCACCCCTGCAATAATCATTTTATGGGAATGCTTGTTTGATTTAAAAATTAAAAAGAAAATAAAGAAAAATTAAAAAGAAAAAGAATTTTATATTCCATCAGCAGGCTGGATAGTGACAGAAGAATTCCAGTCAAGCCCTTTAGAGGAAATTGCTTTGCAAGAGAAATAAATAGAATTCCTCAATCTCCCACCTCATTCCTGTCCCAGGTGTCTAACTAAGTTCCAAAGATTCATCAAACTTTCCACACCTGTTACTCAGTGGGAGTAGCAGAGTTCACCAGAGCAATAGTGATAAATGATAGAGTGCCTATAAATAGTCACATAAAAATGACAAAAGCTCCAGTGAGCATGACCCCCATGACAGATAAAAGTGCTGGCTATGGATTGCTAATGCAAAGGTACTCATTCCTGTAGCCTAGTAGAAAATACCTAAACAACAAAATGAGAAAAGAACTTCCAAAAGCCAAGATCTTCAAAGTACCACTTTGTCATATGTGATCTCATCACATGCACCAAATATCCTTTGTAAGTCTGAGGCCACTCATCCCAGAGCCCTTTTATGATCAAATGGCAAGTAAGTCTCCAATCTGGAGGAAATATTTTATACTAACTGTTCATACTATACTCAGTAAATCTTCTCTCTAAAAGAAAATTGAGGCTACTAGCTGATAAGCAATTGCAAGTAACCCTGTAGGAGTTCATGATTAATAGAAATAGAAACTCAAACTCTCTGGGTTCCCCTTAGGATTCTGAGCAGGAATTGAGAGAGCTGAATCATTAGTCTGTTTAACATTTATTAAGTGATTTCCAGGAGTGATTCCAGAGGGAATATAGTACTGAAAAAGAATTCTCTGTACAAGAAGGATGTCAAATACATCATACTGTAGCCTGCAGAACTCCTTAGTGTGGCAGTACCAGGTTAAAATGTAGTTGAGAAATGATTAACAAAAGAAATAAAAATATAATTAAATGTTAATCTTAATTAGCATAAAGTTAATTAGATAATGTAAATTTGAAGTTTTCTAAATCAATATGCATCTGTTTCTATTTGAGTTTGACATCATTGGTTTACAATATGTCCAAAAGTTATCATTCATTTACTTCTTGAGAAGATGCCGACTGCTTCCTTAAGAAGCCCATTCTACTTCTGAATTGTTTTGCTTGCGACTAAGTCTTCTTATCTCTGCTGGCTCAGAAGTGCAATGGCTCCTCATGCACACCAATACTGGTGGACATGAAAGCTTTGATCTGTTCCATTTCTGACCTCCTTATGCAGCCTGGTAGCCTCTCATCTTGTCTCTACTCCCAGGTGTACCAGGCAGTATGTATATCCAGTCAGTGTTAACCCTACTATTATTCATAACTAATGAGTTCACTCAATTCAGCCTCTTACTAGCAGCGTCACAAAGGTGGGCAACAGTCTTAATTGCTAGGAGTTTCTTCCAGATATAAAGCTAAATTTACCTCTTCACAACTTCTAGTCGTTGTTTCTAGTTCTGCCTCCTATAGCCATAAAGAGTAAATCTTATTCTCTTTCCAAGTGACAGCCCTTCAAAAATCTGATGATATCTACCATATCCTCCCTAAATCAGGGGAGCAATTAGGATAGAAACCAAATTGTAAGACGTTAAGAAGGAATTGCTTACTGAGCAAGAGAAGGCATTTAACACTGACCTTTGTTCCTCCCCAAGAATTTGCCTGTGAAATAAGGCAAGAAGAGGAAACAGTAGAATGGGGAAGCCTTTATCATGATTGAGGAGATAGAAACTTGCCTGTTTATAGGCAGAAAGGAACCAGTGGTGAGACTGAAGGTGAAGATGCATGAAAGATGGGATAATTGCAGGAGCAAAGTTCTGAGATTGTAGGGAATGGGATCAAAGGACAGGTAAAAGGATTAGTCTAAATTGGAAATATAAACAGGAAGAGGATAGAAAAGATTGATAAAGCCAAGAAGGCTTGAGGAATGGATGAGGATTCTCATGTCATGTAGGATGGCTTCAATATTTTTAATGAAGTAAAGGGCTAAATTGTCTGCTTTAAATATGGGGACTGGAAATGGTAGAAGAGGAGGATTGGAATAAACATTAGATGATGAGATAAGAAGTCAGTAAGGGTAGAAAAGAACTGTTGAGCAACAGCAAGGATAAGCTGAGATTTTTTATCATGAATTCATTAATGTATAGAATAATTTCAGTTGTTTGAGTTTCTCTAGTAATATTAAGTAGCAAGAACAGAGGAATCAGATGGGTATTCTAGGGTATTAAGAAATGAAACATAAAAATGGCAAGTCCTGGGAACCAAGCATGAAGAAAGTAAAGTCTGAGTGAGGAGAGAGGGACCTAGAAAATAAGGAGAAGAGAAAAATTTTTAAGGATAATAGTTACAATAAGTGCAAAGAGTAAGAGCATAGGAAACAGATTTAGAGCAGCAACTGACTTTATTATATTTATTCATTTATCACAATCCTATCATTTACAGATGAGAAACTGAGGCCTATAAAGTGTGTTAAGCACCTTGCCTAAGATTCTCACAGATTTTCTGACTCCAAATTCAATGCTTTATTTTTTTTTTGCCACATCCTTCTACCTCCAGTTTACTGGGAATGTGATTAGAAGAAAAATCAAATTGTCTTGTTAGAGAATTGAAGGTGTTGTTTGTAAATTGTCCTTCCCTTCCCCCCAGTAGGCAAGGTGGACCCAATTTGGAGGATTTGGGGAAGGATATACTTGAAAGCTGCATGAGCTGAGAGGGCATGGAAGACTATGGTATACAGAGAGAATCACATCAGATGAATACTAATTAGAATTTGAGTAGGGGTCCTCACTCATTAAATCAACTTTCTCAGTTGTGAAGATGAATACTTAATTTCCTAATGATTATGTCAAAGACGGGACTATATCTGAGAAATGATTATAAAAGAATGGCATGGAAGTGGGAGAGGATAAAAAGGAGTATGTTCATACCTTCTCCTCGCTCTATACTTTGAGCAGAGTAGGAGTTGCCTTCAGGAGCAAGGAATATAAGAAGTAGAGTCCTCAATAACCAAATAAACCAAATAACCAAATAAAAGTATAGATGAAATCCATCTGAGTTGGTACCCCTTCCAAAGATACAGAAGATAGTAGATGATAAAATCACTTGCACAATCATAGTAAGCTAGCTTGAGGCCCTCCACCCTTGTTTTTTCTTATCTTGGTGACCAAGCCCTGTGCGGTGGTGACTCTTCTGCATGGAAAGTCCCAATTTTTGTACCTCTGGAATAAGTAAATGACCAAATTATGACCATTTAGTCAGGATGTAAAGCCTGAACCACCTCCACATGCCTAACTTAAGAAGTAGCCTATCTTCTGATCTTCTCCTGACCACTTTGTCAGTGGAAATGCCCCATGCTTCACCCAATCTTTGATTCCCCCTCAAGAGCAAAATTTTTCAACCAATTAAATTCTCTATTTCAGCATGCTTCTTTTGCATTTTTGAGTATCAAGCCCAGAAGGAGGAAGTATCTCAAATTGTGAGGAAGATTTGAGATCCATTTCAATAGAGAGAACCATGGGATCATTTAACAAAGTGTCATTGGTTTAGAGCTCTATTTCTATCTCTTTTATTGTAGGTGGGACACTTTTCAATCATTTAAAAAAAATTGTAAAGATCGGAGAGGCGTTAATACATGTAAAGAGTACTTTAGTGTTTTTAATATAACAAACACAAGCACTTTAAAGTGTTGTATGGTATCTATTATATGGGTCTTTAATTATTAATATTCTTTGGTTACATTTTTTGATTCTGTGAAATTTTCCTCAAAATTTCTGGTTTATTCTTCAACTTTAAAATCTCATGCTAGGGTTATCATCTCAAAAGTCCATATGCTACATGAGAGAAGATATCACATATACATAGATATTCAAAAGATAAGAAAGGGAGTTATTGGGATGAAGGAAGGGGAGTGAAAAGATGGGCAAAGACCCAGATAAACAACTTCAGGAAAATCTGGGGAGAGGACACTTTTTCAATAGCTAGAGAGGAATTCAGGGAAAAAACAAAAAAGGAGGTAGTACCTGAACTGAAACCTAAAGGGAGATTTTTATTGTTCAGGTATGTCTGACTTTTTGTGACCCATTTAAGTCTTGGGTTGGTTGTTTTTTTTTTTTGGCAAAGACACTTCAGTGGTTTGTCATTTCCTTCTCCAGCTAATTTTATAGATGATGAGACTGATGCAAATTGGGTTAAGTGATTTTCCCAGTCACACAATTAGTTAAGTGTCTTGAGGCCATATTTTAAAACAAGCCTTCATAATTTCAGGCCTATTCTATCCACCCATACACTTAGCTGCCCTTGAAGCATAAGTCATTGTTGAGAAAAGAGAAATTCCAAAAGAATGCACAGAAATTTTAAAATGACATACCAAGTTTGCATGACAATTTTTTAGTCCAGTATAGCTAAAGAATAACTTCAGGGGCAGTAATGTACACTAAGTCTAAGAAAATAAAATAAAGTCAGATTGCAGAAAGTCTTAAAATCCAGGATAAGTAGATTGTATTTTATTCTAGCCACTGATTTTTTTTTGAGAAGGATATCTATGTGAAGATCAAGGTTTAAAAGGAAAAAAATCTAAAGGAATGGATATCCATTCAGATTATATAATCTAAGCATGAGCAGTTGATCAGGATGATGCTAGTGTGACTAGGGCAACAAGATGAATATGAGGTAGAATAGAAGGCTTTACAAATTATTGAATATGAAGACAGGGTATAAGAGAGGGAAGAGACAAAACACGAATTTTAAACTAAAGTGACAATAATGATGTCTAACAGAGAATAGGTTTTGGAGGCAAAATTATGAATTGTTTTTGAACGTACTGAATTTGAGGTGAGCAAATCATCTAAACTATGTTTATGCAGGAAATTGGATATTTAGAACTAGAGTTTAGGGGGAAAGATTTGATAGTCCTTTATTTGTACAGAGGCATGAACAGCAGTGAATAGAAAGTTGACTTTAGAGTCAGGAGGATCTGGTTTCAAGCACGGTCTAATATTGGCGTGTGATCCTGGGCAAATGACTTGAACCGTCACTGCTGCTCTAAAATTATAAATTGCAAGAACAGAGGAGATTGCAAAGGTATAAAGTGTAATAACAGAATAGTACTTGGGGGAGGGGGGAAGGCATCTTGCTAAAGAATGGATTATGAAGTTAAGAGACAGTGTCACATAAGTCAAAGAAAGTAAGGATCAGTCATGCTTAAACCGAATACCCCAGAAAGTTGAAGATTGGGGGTGGGGGAGAAGTCGTTGGATTTAGTGATTAAGGGATGTGTGGCAACCTGTGAACTAAAACTGTAAAGATTTCAAAGGGAACAGAAAAATATGATGCACAAAATAAACAGTAGGACTTGGAACTAGGAAGCAACGGTAATTCGTGGGAAATAAATATTCCAAAGAAAGAAACGAAAGGGGGCGGAACAAAAAGTAATTGCCAAAGGGTTCCTTTATCTTTAAAGGAATTTATCTCCCCCCTCCGCGCGCCCCCCATCATTAGAGAGGCGTCAAAGTACTTAACAGACTTTTATATAAAGTTGATCTAGGATGCTTAACTCTGCACCAGAACTTCGGGATCCTGAGCTTCACGAAGTCACGTTTCCATCTCCCCAAAGGAGGGAAGCCGGGAAGGTTTGGACACTCAGTCCTTTAAAGCAAAAATTAGGGGATTCGACTCGCCCTCGATCTGGCGTAAAGGGAAGATGAAAAGATAAAAGTTTGCATGCTGGGGCGGCGCAGTGGATAGAGCACCAGCCCGGAGTCAGGAGGACCTGAGTTCAAATCCCACCTCAGACATTTAATAATTGCCTAGCTGTGTGGGCAAGCCACTTAACCCCACCGCTACGCAAAAACTAAAAAAAAAAAAAAAAAAAAAAAAAAAAGTTTGCATGCTGCCCGCCGCCAGAAGCTGCCAAGCACCGGGCCTCTCTGCGCGTGACCAACCCCTTCTTCAGGGTCAGTCCCTCCGAGGGAGCCCATACAAACCCGGAGGCCGGCTCCCAGCAAAGGCGTCTAGCCTACGGCGGGGTTGTCGGGAAGCGGGAGAAAGCAGGGTCGCGAGAGATGCTCCCAGAGAAGTGCGAGAGGACTTAGGAGGAAGAAGGAAGACTACATTTCCCGTGAGGCTGTGAGGCGGCTGCCGTCATTACCCAGGTACCTCCTCTCCTCAAATCAACCAGTTTTAAGCTAGATGGCGCTGTACTGGAATTTGGAATGGCTTTCTGCACGTTTCACTAACCAAGCATGCGCATTGCCTCCTTATCGCCCGGGATCCAAACAGCCCCCGGGGGAGCGGGGGCGCGTCCCAGCCCTTCCTCACCCAACCGTGTACTCGCCGCCGCTCCAGAGCTAATTGCCAGGAAGCCGAAAGGAGAAGCCTGGCGAGGGCGGGGCCTCAGGGCCGGAAGGGGCCGCGGTTGCCTAGGGGACGCTTATGGTGCTACGGACTCCTCTGCTAGCTCCCCTGGGTATCCAGAGGAGCTTTGGTTTTCCTGACCTTCTTGACCTCTGTGGATAAATTTCTTTGGCCCCCGGACAGATCCTCTTAAATGGGATCGGACAGGACCTGAAAGCTGAGAAGGGGTCCTTGTGCCCCGACTGGAGACACGAAAGGTTCCTGCCCCGCTCCCCCGGGGGCTGAATTGCGGGTGAGTCGGGGAGGAGAGGGCCTGCTCCCCCTGGCTTCTTCCTCTTCTCCTCCTTCTTCCCCTTTCCACTCTTGTACTTTTTCCTCATCTACCTCTTCTTTTTCTTTCTTCTCTTCCACCTCCTCCTCTTCCCCACTTTCTTTCCCTTCTCTTCCTCCTCCTCTCCTTCTTTCCCCCATCTCCTCTTCATTTTCCTCCTTTTTCACCTATTTCCCTTCCTCCTCTTTTTCCTCCTCCCCCTCCTCCGTCCTGCTATTACTCCACCCATTTTTCCCAGTCATCCGGGCTTGTGACTAATGGCATTCCAGACCCCTAGATCTCTCCCCCTGTCTACTAGGCCTTTTGATTTTATCTTCATAACATCTGGAATTCTTTCTCTTCTCTAACCCTTCACCACTACCGTGATGGAGGCCTTCATCTACTCAGATGGAACTGCCTGCCGTCATAAGTTTTCCCTACTTGTTGGAGGAGTAGCTCCTCTCTTAGTTCAGGTTTGATGTTGGAACAAAACGCCACTCACAAGTCGCTGAACTTTAATAAAAGAACTTTTACTTTGCCTAATTAGGATGCTCGATGGTCCCCTACATCTCCACCTGGACCTCTGTCTGGTCTGGAGATCATTAGTTTATAGCAGTGCACTAGGTCTCAGACACTCACAGCTTTTTATTCCTTCTAGATCAGGAAGCTAATTCAAGGGTGTGGAGGTTAATCAGGTTATGTGGAGAGAAAAACTTAAATTAGGATTCTATAGTACTACAGCTGAGATCTTCTCATATCAAAGTTCTGACCATGCCATTCTCTGACTCAGTAAACTCCAGTAGCTCCCTCTCACCCCCAGGCTCAAATATAAAATCCTCTGCTTTCATAACTTGGGGACATCACCTTTCCAGTCTTCTTTCATTGTCTGCATATTTTCTTTGCTATTAGACTGTGAGCTTCTTGCGAACAGAGATTTTATATTCTTTGTGTCTCAGTGCCAGGAACACAGGCATTTAATAAATATTTATTATCTGTCTAATAATTAGTACTTTATTGAACAGTTTGGGATTTGGTACTGATCGATCTCTGTCTTACTACTTTTTAAAATTAATGTATTTGAGATGTTTAGTCATTTTTTCTGTCTCCTTATGATTTTTATTATTTTTCTAGTTCTATAAAATATTCTTCAGTAGCTTTTTTGGTACTGTTCTGGATAAGTAAATCAATTTACGTGATATTGTCATTTTTATTATATTGGCTAGAACCATCCATAGGCAACTTAGGTTTCTTCAGTTATTCATGTCTGCCTTTTCTTCTGCAGAGACTTATGTAATTGGATTCATATAGTCAGGCTAGCCAAATACAGATAGATAGGTTCATCGTCAGGTCTGAAAGTGATTTTTTTTTTTGGCTATGGTAATCCAGGAAATAAAAAAAAAAACTAAGAAAACTGCAAAATGAATCACCCCATTTTGTGTTTCCCTTTATTTGTGTTTCCCTTTATGATTTTGGTCAGAGGGTACTGGGAATCACATTTTTAAACTCAATGAGCATTCATTTGTTTACACCTTAAATGTGAATCCCTTATATAATATCCAATAAATTAATCTTATATTACTTAAGAAAGTTAATTCTGGGGCGGCTAGGTGGATCACAAAAGGAAATAAATTATGTTAGAATACAATTCTCAAAATAGAAGTTTCTTAAAAGTTCATGGATTTAGGGGTGGCTAGGTGGCGCAGTGGATAAAGCACAGGCCCTGGAGTCAGGAGTACCTGGGTTCAAATCCGGTCTCAGACACTTAATAATTACCTAGCTGTGTGGCCTTGGGCAAGCCACTTAACCCCATTTGCCTTGCAAAAATCTAAAACAAAAAGAAAGAAAAGAAAAAAAAAGAAACTTAATCCTTTTATTATTGTTATTCTTGATATGTCAAGGATTCTTGACCCAGAGTCAAATCCATGAACTTTTTTTTTTGGTTTTTGCAAGGCAAATGGGGTTAAGTGGCTTGCCCAAGGCCACACAGCTAGGTAATTATTAAGTGTCTGAGACCGGATTTGAACCCAGGTACTCCTGACTCCAGGGCCTGTGCTTTATCCACTGCGCCACCTAGCCACCCCTAAATCCATGAACTTTTAAGAAATTTCTATTTTGAGAATTGTATTCTAACATAATTTATTTCCTTTTGTGATCCTGTATATTTTATATTATGCATTTAAAAAATATGCTGAAAAGGAGTACATGGGCATCACCAGATTGCCAGAAAGTTCCATGATACAAACAAAAGATTTATAATTAATGTTACAAGTGAAATCAGAAGATTAAAAAAAGTTGTACCTGAATAAAAGAAGGTACCCAAGTTCTCTTTGCAAAGCCAAATAAAGAAATTGGTGGGGTTAGTTTTCCTATGTATCCAAAGGTAGAAAGAGATAATAACTTCATGGATTACTTGACCATTTCATCTTGAAGTGATCATCATAAAAAAGATTATTCTATAAATAAGTTTATGGGACAACTTCTGTAGCAAAGGATAAGAAAATTCTTCAAATGGGAAGGGAGTGCCCAAATTAAATCAACACATGCTTTAACTTTCAGTGACTTCAGGGTAAAAGTGGTTATAGGATAGGATTATAAATATGATTTTCAAAAATATTACAGGATCAAGAAATGACTTATAGACTTTACAAAAGTATCAGACTTTACTAATATGTTGATTAATTTCTAGAACATTTTTTCCCTTTCTCTTTTTCATTCTTATAAGAGATGAATTTCTGGGAAAGGGTGAAGGAGAAATACAGTGTAGAAATGCAAGCAATGTAAAAATAAAACATTAATAAAATTTATTTTAAAAATTCAAAATGCTTTATATTTGTAGATTGGTATTGTTTTTAGAAAATTAAATGTTTGTTTACTGAGACTCTTTCAAAGCTCTTTTGGTCTCCTCTACATTGGCAGTTTTCATGATTTGGCAAATGGCAGAGATCACTTCTGAAGTAGAACCAAGAAGGCAGAGTAGCAGGAAGGAGTGCTTCCTCAAACTCCTACAAAGTGATCTAGAAAATACATCATACCAATGGGAAATTCAAGGAAAAAATCAAAGTCATTTGTTCAGCCCAGGTCAGCAGACTCTGCTGTCACGATCTGCCCAAGAGTGGCGGGGTTCTGAACATTTCAGTGCACAGGGACTATACTCAAGGGCAAGAAGTAGCCCTACAACCTATATAGTGACCTGGTAAGAGGAATGTGACTACTAGCTTCTAGAACAATCTGAAGCCTGTAAAGAAATAACTAGGGCAAGAATCCTAGACTTTAAAGAAATCTATAATTCTATCACTCTGAACTAGCAGAAGTTGCCAACTGGCTGACCTTTCATTAAGGCCAGCAGCAGTCAACTGTTGCTTATACTCAGATTCAAGTAAGGAACTAGAAGACAGGGATGGAGCCCTTTACCAGAGCATTGAAATTTTGAAGGTCCATCAGCCTGAGCTATCCCCGAGAATCTAAAATAACATAATTCTCACTCCTTCTCAAGAGAGCAACAATTAAGTCCAGACCTTTAGTATAACAGTATACAAAACATATAAAAATCTGAAGTAAGAATGTAGGCTGGAAGAATGAGGTAAGAAAAGATCCTGTCATAAAAAAATTATTATAGTGTCAGGAACTCTGAATGCACAAATGCAGAAGACAAGAATGATCCAAAAGAAAAATAAAAATTCGACACAAATTCAGTTAGAATTCATAGAAGAAATGAAGCAAAAGATATTAAAAAGAGTTAATATTTTTATAAATTAAGTGAAATCTTATGCTCTCATTTCAGAAAACTTTAGAGTTTTTAGAGGAAAAACTGGGTGTCAGAAAGAATTAGAAACATAATTAACAAATTAGTATGAATGGTATAAAACTTTTCCAAAGCAGTATACTTCCTCAAAATGAGAATGAATTAAGGAGACAATAAGAAATGTATGAAACTCAAAAGAATGAAACATTAGAAGAAAATGTAAGATAGCTCATACCAAAAACAACTGACTTAAGGGCAGCTAGGTGGCTCATTGAATAGAGCACCAGCCCTGAGTCAGGAAGACCTGAATTCAAATTCAGCCTCAGGCACTTAATAATCACCTAGCTGTGTGAGGTGACCTTGGGCCAGTCATGCAACCCCACTGCGTTGCAAAAACCTGACATGGAAAAAACTGACATGAAAAACAGGTCAATAAAAATGAAGTAAAATTCACTTAAATACTTTTAAACTAGAAGCAAAATAAAGAGGTGAAATATATCAAGGAATCTTAAAAGAAAATTGTCCAGAACTCTAAGAACCAAAGGTCAAAGTGGAAATAGAAAAGAATCTACCAGTCACCTCCTAAAAGAAATTGCAAACAATCTGAAAGTAAAAAATTACACATAATTTAGAGGCTACCATTTTAAAATACAGAAGAGTTTTATGCTATTCTAGAAGGCAAGCAATATAATCTTTTTTAAAAGATTATTTAAGGCAGTGGGATTAAGTGACTTGCCCAAGGTCACATAGCTAGGCAATTACTAAGTGTCTGAGGTAAAATTTGGACTCAGATCCTCCTGACTCCAGGGCTGGTGCTTTATCCACTGTGCCACCTAGCTGCCCACAAGCAATATAATCTTATCTAGCAAAACAATATAATCTTTTGGGAGGAAATGGACCTTTAATGAAAAATAAGACTTTCTAGCAATCCTAACTAAAAGATCAGGGCTGAATGAAAACACTGAAGTTAAAAAAGTTTAAGAGAAACAAAAAATAATAAATACAAACAAAAATTATAAAAGATTTAACAGGGATAAACTGCTCACCTTCTAAAATGGGGAGATGATATATATGTATCCCTTTTGACACCCTGGGTCAGCTAGGTTGTGTTGTAGATAAAACTCTAGACCTGGAGTCAGGAAGGCTCTTCTTCCTGAGTTCAAATCCAGCCTCAGACATTTACTAGATAATGTGACTTCACCCTCCTTGCCTCAATTTTTTCATCTTTAAAGTGAGCGGGAGAAGAAAATGGCACTCTAGTATGTCTGCCAAGAAAACCTAAATGATATCACAAAGAGTGGGAGATGACTGAAATATAACTTACCACAACAAAACTTTGAACCCTGTCATCAACGGTAGTCATAAAGTCTAATTGGATAGAAATCCTGAAAGTGATTCTTATCTATATCTTGTCTGATGATCTTGAAAATAATGGAAAGGGAGAGGAAGAGAAATACACAAGGGAAGGTAAAGAGAAGGCAAAACTAGGAAAAATTAATTCATAATTGAAGATGTGTAGTTTAAAGTTTTATTTACTTTGGTTTTTAATTAAAATGAAGAATATCTGATACTATCTGATAGTGTTAATTCATTCTCCTGCCCTTTTTTTAGACTAATTAAATCTGTTTTTGATTTATTATCATATTAAATATCAATACAACCAAAATTGCCTTGCGCAATGAATTTCAATTAGTAAAATGTTAGGACTTTTCAATTACTCTGTTAACTGTTAATTGCAGTCCTTTATGTATATGTCCATTCTTATGTGATCATAGGAAGCTCTATTCCTTTAGATTTTTTTTAACCATATATTATTTCATAAATATTTCTTGATAATTTTTATTTTCTGTTCCCTTATTGACACTTATCTTGCTTCCAGTTTTAAGTTTTTGTTTTTGCAATTAAAAACATGCTGTTATAAGAATCTTTTTAAAAATTTTCCATTAATTTACTTACACATTACTAAAATATTCTTGTAAGAGTGAACATAATACCCCACCTCCCACAAAAATGTAAAACCTCCTGAGAAACAAAGTGAAAGAAGGACTAAAAAAATATGTTTCAGTCTGTGTTCTGATACCATCATCTCTGTCTCGAGTGGATCACATTCTTTATCATAAGCCCATCATAGAAGTTATTTCCATATTTTTCCACAGTTGCTGTTGCTGATTATAATTCCCTCCATCCATTCCTCCCCACTGCCATCTATTACATTTTCTCTCTCCTTTCATTCTGTCCCTCTTCAAAAATGTGTTGTGGGGCAGCCCAGTGGCACAGCGGACACAGTACCTGCCCTGGGGCCAAGAGGCCCCAAGCCTACATGCCACCCCAGAGACCCAGCAATCACCCAGCCATGTGATCCTATACAGACCACCCAATTCCACCACCTTAAGAAAACTAGAAAAGAAAATATGTTATATCTGACTATACTCTCCTATGATCTACCCTCTCCTCTATCACTAGAGTGACTTGCCCATTGTCACACAGCTAGGTAAATTAAATGTAAATTAAAATTAAATTAAATTAAATGTCTGAGGCCAAATTTTGAACTCAGGTATTCCTGACTCCAGGGCTGGTGCTCTATCCATTACACCATTTAGCCACCCCTCTTGATTCTTTTACATGAAATATTTTAATCTATTCTACCTCTCCTTTCCTTTTTTTTCCAGTACATTTTCTTTTCACCCATTGACTCCATTTTTACAATATATTATACCTTCAAATTCAGTTCTCTCTTGTGCCTTATCTATATAAACTCCTTCTAACTGCTCTATTAAATGAGAAGGTTTATATGAGTATTATCAGTATTATCTTTCCATGCAGGAATACACACAGTTCATCATCATTAAATCCCTGATAATTTACCCTTCTGGTCCACTCTCTCTGTGCTTCACCTGAGTCCTGTACTTGAAGATCAGTCTTTCTGTTCAGCTCTAGTTGTTTCAACAGAAACATTTGAAATTTTTGTCTCATTGAAAGTCCATCTTTGCTGAGTAGTTGATTCTCAGTTGCATTCCAATCTCTTTTGCCTCCCAGAATATTATGTTCCAAGCCCTACAAGCCCTTACTGCGGATGCTACTAACTCCTGTGTGGTCCTGACTAGCTCCACGATATTGAAGTGTTTGCCTTCTGGCTGCTTGTAATAGTTTTCTCATTGACTTGGGAGTACTGGAACTTGGCTATAATATTCCTGGAGGTTGTTTTTTTTTTGGATACCTTTCAGTAGATCATCAGTGGATTCTTTTAATTTCTATTTTACCCTCTGTTTCTAGGATATTAGGGCAATTTTCCTGTAGAAATTCTTTAAAAATGAAGTCAAGGCTCTTTCCCTGATCAAGACTTTGAGGTAGCCCAATAATTTTTAAATTATCTTTTCTGGATCTGTTTTCCAGATCAGTTGTTTTTTTTTTTCAATGAGATATTTCACATTTTCTTCTAGTTTTTCATTCTTTTGATGTTGAATTATTGTGTCTGTATTTATTGCAAAGTCATTAGCTTCCATTCCATTTTACATCTGAAGGACTTGTTTTCCGCAGAAAGCTATCTTATCTTTTTTTCTATCTGGCCAGTTCTGCTTTTTAAAGCATTCTTCTCCTCAATAACTTTTGAAACTGTTTTATCTATTTGACCTAAACTGGTCTTTAATATGTTATTTTTCTTAAGCTGATTTATACCCCAAGAAATGTAAAGATAGAAAAATTAGTATCTAAATTGACTTGTTAAAAAAATTGTTACACAGAATAGCTCTCTGGATAGGAAAGGGGAGAAGAATATAATTGGAAATTAGGATGATAACTAAGCTGCTGACTTTATTTTCCTGTTTTTCCTGCATTTCATTTCTCTTCCCAATTTTTCTTCTTCCTCCCTTACTTGATTTTCAAAGGTTTTTTTTTGAGCTCTGTCATAGCCTGAGCCCGACTTCTGTATTTCTTGGAGTCTTTAGATGCAGAAGTTTGGACTTTCTCATCTTTAGAGTGTGTATTTTGATCCTCCATGGGACCAAAGTAATTGTCTATAGTCAGGTTCCTTTTTTTTCCTGTTTACTCATTTCCCCAGCCTGTGCCTGGTTTTAGAGTGCTTCCTGAGCTTTTGAGAAGGTTTATATCAGTATTATCAGTATTATCTTTTCATGCAGGAATACACACCTCCACAAGTACCTACCTCAGTTCCTTAAAGGTCTTATGGGAGGCTCTGTCTGCTCTCCTGGTCTTTTGAATGAACACAAGCTCACCTTTCTGCCATGGGGCTATGAGGAAAGTCCCTGCTCTGTGGGGGCCCCAGACTGTGACCAGGGTCTGAATGCGGTCAGAGCCCCAGAGTTCTGTCCCAGGGACAGAGGACAGACCTTGACAGTCTCCTTCCACCTTTGGTGGACTGAGTGCTCAGGGAACAGCTCCCCAGCTGGGCAGCTCTACAGGCCTGATTCTGTTTGCTGAAATCTGGACTGCACTAAGGATGGCCACACTGGTCTAGGCTTTGCATTCACTCTAGCAGAGGTCTCCCTGCTGATCTTCCAAGTTGTGCTTGGTGCTCCCTGGTGTGGCTGGTCAGGAAACTGCTTCTGTGCCTTGGGGCTGTTCTCAGAAGGCTGTAGCTCCTTCACTCAGCCCCCTCCAACCCCACAGAACAGAGCCTTCCCACTATTTTCCAGGTTACCTTGGGCTGGAGAATTGCCTCATTGAAACTTTCTTTGGGTTCTAGCTACCAAAAAATTTAGTCACAATTTTAAGTTTTTTGAAATATGTTAGAGAGAGCTCCTCAGAAAGGCTGTTCTCCTGCTGACATCTTGGTTCCACCCCGCCAGAACCTTTGTCATAAGAATCTTTAAATGCAGTTTATTATTGTTTACATTCTCAGTATATATTCATTAAAATAAAATTATTTGTACGAAAGGTATCATTTTTATAACTTTTACTGTATATTACCCTATTTTGAAAAACACTAACATTTGAGAGTCTTCCATCAATGTATGAAGATAGTTATTTATCCCACTAGCATTGTATTTTCTTCTGTTTAATTATGGATCTAAGGTGTTTAATTATGAATCTAAGGTAATTCCTTAAATTTGTATTAATTTTTATCTCTTTGGTTATTAGTGAGTCTGAATATTTTTCAAATTTTTTTCTCTTTTGTATATTGACTGTTTATTTTGGTTATCCTATTTTTCATAGGTTCTAAATCCTAATCCTTTAATTGTTGTCAATATTTACTGCTTTTCAAATTTATAATTTAAAATTACAGACCCTGAAACAGCATTATCCTGAGTCTGATCCATGCCATTGATCTAACATACTATATCTGAAATGAAACCTGTCTAGCAGTTTCATGGGTATTATCCTATGTGCCCAGATTTATAAGCAGTCGATCTGCTTTGAGAAAAGACTCCTTTGCTATAATCAGCTTATATTCTGTTTGCTGATTACAGACTGTACCTACATTGCCTTTTCTATTCTCTCTACAGTTTTCATATTCTTGACCCACATACGTACTCAGTGTTTACTCGGAGAGCTTTTGATAACAGTTTTATGTTCATTTGTACACTTGCAGCTGGTTTGGGAAAATTTGAATCATCATTATGGGATTACTGGACAAGCTGTCAGGGTTCCTTGGTCTGAAGAAGAAGGAAGTTCATGTTCTTTGCCTTGGGCTGGATAACAGTGGCAAAACAACCATCATTAACAAACTCAAACCTTCGAGTGTAAGTAGCTTTCTAACTTACTTTAGCACTTGTCTATAATTGGGTGATGTATATATTGCCAGATTGTATTGCTGAAATCTATCTTGTTTGAAGTCATAAATTCAAACTCCTATCATTTCCTACTCATTTTGTTAGGAAATTGATTCCCATCTTGGTTAAATGATTTGCCAAAGTTTTCATTGCTTTACATTGTCAAAGCCAAAATTATAATATGCATCTCCCAGTTTTTAGTCTAGTGTTCTTTTCCCTAATTTGCCACATTATCATAAGTTCATGATAACTCTATAGGGACATGAATTATTGCTTGACAATTTTTGTATATAGCAAACTCAATTATTTGTGCAAAAAAGATTTTTAATGATCAAACTTTAACTTCATTATTTTAAGCATTTCTTTTTAATTTTCTAAATGTATTTCTTTCAGTTTCATCTTTTCTTCCTCCCATTATCTTCTTTACTGAAGAACAAAATTTACTAAGAATTTACTAAATAGTTGGCAGCATAATGAAGTTATATGATTAATTTCCTCTCAGTTATTAAAAATGGACTTTATACAGGGACTTATTTAAAGATTTCCAATCTTTAGATTGGAGAAAATGAATGTTCTTTTTTTTTAAGAGAAGTGATTGCTCTACAATTGAATGCCATTCATTCCTCTCTTCCTGATACGACATTCCTTCTTTTTTACACTGGCCAGATTCACAAAGTAATGAAACCAATTACTGCCTAGCTTTCTTAGCAGTGGATTACTAGTGATGATATGTGAAGTGGCTAAGGCCAAGAACTTGAAATTTGGAGTTGGGATTTAAACCAGGAAGGCCCACCTGTCCTAACATATATAGCATTGAACAAGGTTCCTAACATTTTGATATCAGTAGCACTCTATTGCCTAGCCAGGGCTTTGTCTAGAACAGATAAAACAAGGTAAGATAAATATGACTGAACAATTGGAGACGATCATGACCCATCAGGTAGGGCTGGCCCTGTAGTTTGGTTGAAGAAAAGGAAAAGTATCTGGGTTTGAGCCCTAAACAAAGAGATTCTAATGGTTGACACACTTATACATTCTTACCTATACCTTCATTTTCTATCCCATTCTCCTCATGTAAATTGTCTGTAGGGGTATAGCATTATTAGGGAAAGATCATATGGAATATAATGGGAGCAAGCAGGACAGTAATTTTTTTTCTCATCCAGTTTTCTTGAGAACTAGAGGACCTTTTTTTCTGCTCAGAATTATAAACAGTCTCCTAGGGCACAAAAATTCAGAAACACTATCATTTTTTTTTGGCTATGTTTAGCATTCAGTTTTACTGACTACAATTTTTTTAAATTAGTGCTATATAATTTTCTGTCATGATTATACTGTGTGGACTCTAGACTTTTGCTTTGAAGTAGATATTCATATTTTAGTATCATTTTTCTTTTAGTCCATGTTTTCCTTCTTAAGTGTGGTGATTATTTCCATTATTATAACTGGGGACAGCATAATTTATCCTCTACAGCATAATTTATGTTGATATTAGAATCACATCTTTGATAACATCAAAGAGAGATTCAGGAGAAAGAAGCAAACAAAAGCTTTTTAAAATGAACTTAAAGTTTTCTTTGTTTTTGAAAAATTTTTAAAAACTGAGAATGAGGTAATCACTCCTTCCAACTAAAATCACTTGATGAATGATTTGTGCTTTCTGACTACAATAGTACTATCTTATATCCATGGTTTCTTCACTGATATAAATTAAAGCTCTTCCATACTCTTCAAGAGTGATAGAGGGCAAAAAAATTCATGCTCCTGCATTTGGTATAGTGATAAGCCTTTCTGAACATATCCCTGACTAGTGCTCTGCATTTCCAATATCTTAATAGGACTTTCTAGAATTTTAGCTGTTTTTAACATGGCATTCAAGGACCTAGGCTCACTTATATAAGGAGACATCAAAGGAATACTCTACTATAGGATATTTATAACAGAAAATTTTTACAGAGCCCAGTCCAAAGATGGTTAGAATAAGCTTCTCTTTCTCCCCTAAAAGGTAAAAGCTTCATTTAATTAAATGTTTTAAAATATAAAAATGTTATCATCTGTTGTGGTTTTACTGAACCAGTAAATAGAGCAGACCAGAGACAGTGCCAGTAAAGAGGAAAGAGTTTAATTACTTTCATTGAAAAGAACTGATTTGCAAATCATAGAATTACTCCTTTCTTGGAGCTCCACATTGCTGTTTGTGGAAAGGGAGAGGGAAGGCTGATCATAGAACAATGAGATCTGGGGCTTGAATAATCTTCCTAGGACAGTCTCGAAGTTCAGCACAATGCAACAATTACATCAGGTCTTGGCCATCCAAGTAGAACAACACAGGTGTCCCTGAGTCCTGTGGGAATGGCTACATTAATTGTCTGATCTTGGGAGTACTCCATTATTCTGCTTGGATACAGAACAAGACTTGGCTACAGAATAGGTTATTTACTGATTCACTTAACACTGGCAAGTTCAGGCCAGGGGAAAAATGCTGGACTTGTCTTGGTTATGGTATTGCTTTCATTGTTTTCCTAGGCCAAGAGTCTGCCTGTGGAAAAAATCTCTAGAAACTAATTAAATTCATTATCTATATATCAATCAATTTAAAAATAATAACTTTTGACATCATATAAACATTAATAATAGTTGAGGTGACTTCTCTTTGGCCCCCAACCTCATAAGAGTGAAGCTACTCTTCCCCAGGTTTTCCATTTAGGCTTTTCTATAGTCTGCTTCTTTTTTTCCTACTTCTTTGAGGCATTTGGATATGACATCTTTAAGCTTCTTGGAAAGCTTTGGAGGAAGACAGTTGTTGAAAGCTACTTGCCTCTAAGGTAATTGACTGATTTTCTCCTTACCCACTTTCTTCTACTTTCTCTTACCTGAAAGGTTTTCCTTTGATCCAGATTCATTCAATCTTATCCTACTTTTGGGAAAGTGCAACAGTAGATATTAGTAAAAATGTCTTTATTTCATCTCAATTCCCCCAGCTAGTGAGCCTAACAAATTAAACAAGCTCTCTCTCTCTCTCTCTCTCTCTCTCTCTCTCTCTCTCTCTCTCTCTCTCTCTCTCTCTCTCTAGCCAAACAGAGCATCTCTCAGTACTTTGAGCAGATGAAATATTTACAGAGCAGTGATGCATTGGATTAAAAATGGTTTTACCCTCAATGTTTTCTTTTAGAGACAAGGTGGACAGAAATATAAAATAAATTGTAGTGAAACAGTAAGTTTTTTAAGGGGGGTCAGTAGGCTACCCTTTAGTGTTACTTTTACCTTTCTCACCTTAGGAGTTTAAGCTAATAACCTCTTCCATGAGAATAGAATGGTTTTTTTTTTCCCAAATTCATTCAGACTGGGCCCAGGGATTGTTGGATCAAAACTCACTGATAATTTCTGCTTGTGTTGCCCATCTCAACTATACTGAATTTAGGATATTACAAAGAAAACATTTAGATTTTATTCTTTTAAATTTTTTAGTCTGTTTTGATGTTATGTTGGCAATGATATCCTTCATAAGAATAAAAATTGTTTCAAATAAAAAAGGCATTTTTAGAATATAGGTAACTGATTATCATATTCCTTGCTCAAAAATTCTAATCAAATATGGCTAGGAATCATTTTGGGTTTTTTTTTTTTTTTTGGTGAAGTTGACTCAGATCCACAAGATCAACTTTTGTTGTTATTGTTGATACTAGTTTACCATTTATGCAGATCTTAGAAAAGAGCTAAAAGGGGCTTAGGAAATCTAGTCTGACTCCAAGTTTTATAGATGAGGCAATTGAGATCCAGAGAGAAGAGGGATACATTGAAGGTCAGATTGATAGTAAGTAGAAACACTTAGTGGATTCATGGGGCATCTAAGATTATAGAATGGCTAATCAAGACTAATTATAACCTGAAATGTAGACTTTAGTATGAAAAGAGACATTTCAAAATATGAAAGGAAAGTTATATATAGTATAAAGTTAGATATTGCTTTAAATATTATACTTTGGAAATGATATTAATATATTATAACCAGTTTTTAATCACAAAATGAAGCATTATAATCTGTTAATATACACTGATAATTTATTTATAACATTGTTATCCTGTAATAACTACTTCTTTTTTGTATTGCTACTAACCAAAAAAAATCATTTATTCATTTTTCAACAGTTTTGTTGGATTTTTTTTACATCACCCTAATTTCCAAATATATTCTTCTCCCCTTCCCTATCTAGAGAGCTATTCTGTATAACAATTTTTTAACAAGTCAATTTATCTAACTAATTTTTCTATCTTTATGTTTCTTGGGGTATAAATCTATCAGTGGAGCCTCTCAGTCAACAGGTCTGGACCAATTTATAGCTATACCAGTTATGTATTTTTAGAGTGCCTTTTCATTATTTATCATTGTCCTCATTAATGTCTCCCTAACTTTTTATTGGCAGGTAAGTAAAAGGTTTTAAGTAATTATTATCACATCTGTTTTGAGATGTCAAACTTTACTCTTTCTACAACTTTAAGGAAGTTTATCACAGATTTTCAAAAAGTAAATATAATTGGGACCTACACAGGGCTAGCAACCTGTACCTTACTCTAAATATCACTTCTTGTGAGTAGCACCTAATTAAAATAAGAATTGAGTGAATAGTATAGATGATATTACCTTATGTTTATCTTATAGGAACAGACCTGATGTGTTTCTAGATGAGAAAACTAAATGTCCATATAGATTAATCATTTCACTAAAGGTCATATAATTGGGTTTTGGGGGGGGGGGTTGACTCAGAAGTTGTAGATTTTGGCTGTGCTGTTTCAGAAAGTTTATATGTTAGGGTTTCTTTTAGGAGGTGACTTGTGGAGTCTTTCAATTTTTACTTTGCTCTCTGATTCTAAGAAATCTGAGAAGTTTTCTTTTAAGATTTCTTGAAATAATATCTAAGAGCTATGACAACTGTATTAGATCGGCTATGGACCATGTTATCACCATTCAGAGGAAGAAAAACAAAACAAAAGACATACACATACACACACACACATACACACACACACACACACTTCAGAATCTGATGAAGTTATCTCTTATGTATCTCTTTCCCTTAATCCTAATTCTTCATATCAAAAATAACTTATCTGTAAACATGTTTATCAAAATATGTAAGTTCAGTGCTAACCTGACTTCACTACTGAGGGAATGAGGATGGGAAAGGAGACTGGAAAGAAATTTTGTAACTTAAAATATGTATGTGCATATTGATGAAAATAAATTTAAAAAAAGAAACATCTAGACTCTTTTTGGGGAATGACAACCACACAGCCTAGTGATTCTTAAATTTTTTTCTCAAAATATTTTCCAGTTCAGTTGTTTTTGCAGAAACTTTATATTTTCCTCTATTTTTTCAGTCTTTTGACTATTTTAATATTTTTTGGTCATCTAATGGAGACATTGACTTCTATTTAATCCTTCTCTAGGGAGTTTGTTTCTTGGGCAAGATTTTGTACCTCTTGATCTAAGCTGTTATTCTCTTTCCAGTTCTTTCTTCTATTCTCATTTCTTTTCCAGTTTTTTCCTCAAACTCTCTCATACAGTTTGTTAAGGGGGGAACCCTTTTATTTTGTCTCTTTCAGAAATTCTAGTTGAATTTGTACCTAGGCTGTGTTTTTCTTTATTTGTAGACATTTTCTTTTTCCTTTCTCTCTTGAATAACTAACTTTATAATTGCTCATAATGGGGTCCTTTTTTTTTTAAGTCACCCGTCATTCTAGTCAAATTCATAGTTTATATTAGGACATTTGCCATACTTCTGAGTGTAAGGTCTGGACAATCCTACTAATTGCTGTATTATTCCAGAATCTCAAGGACAGGCTGGAGAGCTGATCTACAAGCTTTCAGTACTCCCAGAATAGTTTGATCCAGTACAAAGTCCAATTGCTGCTTCCATGGTCTGACCTGAGTTTAGATATACAAGAGTAGACTATGGCAGGACTCTGCCACTATTAGCCAGGTGTAAAATTCTGCTCATTCAGAGACACAGAATTCTAGATTCCCCTTTGGCCTGGGATACATGCCTTGGTTATTCCATTGCAGTCTGGGATAAATGCTGGAAGTGAACGCTGTGCTCTGAACTGGGATGTTTGTGTACTACCACTGTTGCTATAACTGGTTCTGAATTTTCTCTTCTCTTAGTATATTGTGCTATTTCCAGGTTTCCCCTCCATAACTCTTATCACTAAATAACCTCTCTCTTAGGTTCATGCTATTTATATATCTACAATTCAGTTAAAATCCTTTTAGCTGTTGTCTACGGACTTCAGGTCAAACCCTTCCTCAATATATTCATACATTCAGTGTATTCAGTACATGGCCACAATTTTCTCTTCTCTCAAATTACTGTTCTCTTACACATTAATATCAAATACCCTAATCAGTTCCTCAAACTATTCACTTCCCATAAGTTACTCCTCCAACCCCCATCAACCACACAAAGATATACATTCTCTTATCTTGCCATCACCTACAAATATACCTCTCTGTTAAAGAATTTAGAAATCCCCTTCTCCAACCATAATCTATTGGCATTTTGACTCTCCTTCCCTCCTATTGGAAGTCAGCATTGTAACCTCCAATCTCTTGACCCCTCAATTCTCTCTCAGGTCATCCTCCCTGCACTAGCCATTCTTTCCTTTTTTCTCCCTTTTGCTACCAATATATCTATACAGTGATTTCCTCTCTTGAATCTCTAGCTCTTTTATCATATAACCAATTATGCCTGGGTAAGTCTCAGTCTTGAATCTCTATTTTTTACTTTATTCCCTCCTTCAACCTTCCTTATTAGTATAGAGGGTAAAACCTTCATCCCTCATCCTGATAACTTCAAAGTCCTCTTGAACTTCTTGATCTCTCTCTCTCTCTCTCTCTCTCCTCTCTCTCTCTCTCTCTCTCTCTCTCTCTTTCTCGTCATTATTCAATTTATTGCCAAAATCTGCCATTTTCACCTTTGCACCATCTTTCAAATATTCTCCTCTGATATTGCCACCACTCTAGTGCATACCCTCATGCCTAAATTATTGCAATAGGGTGCCTGCCACAATTTTTTTCTCAGTCTGTTCTATCCTCCATTCATCCACTAGAGTGATTTTCCTAAAGCACAAGTCCAGTCATGTCATTCTTAAAGCCAGTAAACAAAAGAGGCTTCCTGTCACTTCCAGGAACAACCTTTAGTTTGACCATTGAAAGACCTTTGCCCTTTCTTACCTTATCTTTGACACATACTTTTCAACAAATGACACTGGCCTCCTGGCTATTCCATGGACAAAATACTCCATCTCTCTCAACTCTTGGTTTCTAGAATGCTTTTCTTCCTCACCTCTACCTACTGACTTTCCTGGCTTCCTTTAAGTACTATGTAAAATCCCATCTGTAAAGTATATCCCAATGTAAGTCACAGCAATCCTGTCTAGACTTATACAACTAAGACATTTTTTGAGTGTAACTGGATGTTTCAAACAAATGCCATCTTTGTTATGTTATAGGTTCTTTATTCAAAGAGATCAAAGGAATGCTGAAGAGACTTGGGAGAGATTTATACCTTTTATTGATCAACCTTGGTGATGGAAGAGTGCAGGATCAAATCCACACATTAATCTATCTGCATAGCTCAAGTTCCTAGTCTGCTTCTCCCTCTTTTCAATTCTCTTCATGACTGCCATTGCCCACTCCACACCACTAACTGGCTTTCTGCAAGCTACTGTCTACTAGGTCTATCCCTTAGCCTGGACAATTATAGGAGCACAGAAAAAATCCCAGCATCATGCCAAATATGAGACTTAAGTATTATAAACTGTAAACAAAGTGTGTAACTGGCTACCCAGATTATATATTAAGGATATATGATTTTATTGTATAATCGCTACTAAGTGAATGTCTAAATATGGCCTTATCTGGTTGAGCTTGACTACTGTGATTAAGGGAAATTCATATATCAATTTGAACCAAATGGTTTACACTCCACCATCTTTTACTGAAAGCCTTTCCAGCCTCTTCTAAATATAGTGCCTTCCCCCTGTTATTTCTAATTTAACCTGTACAAAGCTTACTTCATATATATTTGTTTGCATGTTGTATCCCACATTAGATTGTAAGCTCTTTTTTTAATTTTTATTAAAGATATTATTTGAGTTTTACAATTTTCCCCCATCTTGCTTTCCTCCACCCACGCCCCCACAGAAAGCACTCTCTGAGTCTTTACCTTGTTTCCATGATGTACTTCGATCCACATTGGGTGTGATGAGAGAGAAATCATATCCTTAAAGAAGAGAAGAGAAGTCTAAGAGGTGACAAGATCAGACAATAAGATATCTGTTTTTTTTTTAAATTAAAGGGAATAGTCCTTGAACTTTGTTCAAACTCCACGGCTCCTTAACTGGATACAGATGACACTCTCCTTTGCAAACAGCCCAAAATTGTTCCTGATTGTTGCACTGATGGAATGAGCGAGTCCTTCAAGGTTGCACATCACTCCCATGTTGCTGTTAGGGTGTACAGTGTTTTTCTGGTTCTCCTCATCTCACTCAGCATCAGTTCATGCAAATCCCTCCAGGCTTCCCTGAAATCCCATCCCTCCTGGTTTCTAATAGAACAATAGTGTTCCATGATATACATATAACACAGTTTGCTAAACCATTCCCCAATTGAAGGACATTTACTTGATTTCCAATTCTTTGCCACCACAAACAGGGCTGCTATAAATATTTTTGAATAAGTAATGTTTTTACCCTTTTTCATCATCTCTTCAGGGTATAAACCCAATAGTGGTTTTGCTGGGTCAAAGGGTGTGCATATTTTTGTTGCCCTTTGGGCATAGTTCCAAATAGCTCTCCAGAAGGGTTGGATGAGTTCACAGGTCCACCAACAGTGTAATAGTGTCCCAGATTTCCCACAACCCTTCCAACTATGATCATTATCCTTCTTGGTCATATTGGCCAATCTGAGAGGTGTGAGGTGGTACCTCAGACAAGCTTTAATTTGCATTTCTCTAATAATTAATGATTTAGAGCATTTTTTCATATGGCTATGGATTGCTTTGATCTCCTCATCTGTAAATTGACTTTGCATATCATTTGACCATTTGTCAATTGGGAAATGGTTTTTTATTTTAAAAATATGACTCAATTCTCTGTATATTTTAGAAATGAGTCCTTTGTCAGAAACATTAGTTGTAAAAATTGTTTCCCAATTAACTACATTTCTTTTGATCTTGGTTACATTGGTTTTATCTGTGCAAAAGCTTTTTAATTTAATGTAATCGAAATCATCCAATTGGTTTTTGGTGATGTTCTCCAACTCTTCCTTAGTCATAAACTGCTCCCCTTTCCATAGATCTGACAGGTAAACTAATCCTTGATCTTCTAATTTGCTTATAGTATAGTTTTTTTTATGTCTATGTCCTGTAACCATTTGGATCTTATCTTGGTAAAGGGTGTGAGGTGTTGGTCTAATCTAAGTTTCTTCCATACTAACTTCCAATTATCCCAGCAGTTTTTATCAAAGAGGGAGTTTTTATCCCAATGGCTGGACTCTTTGGGTTTATCAAACAGGAGAGTACTGTAATCATCTCCTACTTTTACACCTAGTCTATTCCACTAGTACATCCACTCTATTTCTTAGCCAATACCAAACAGTTTTGATGATTGATGCTTTATAATATAATTTTAGATCAGGTAGGGCTAAACCACCTTCTTTTACATTTTTTTTTCATTAAGAGCCTGGCAATTCTTGACTTTTTATTTCTCCATATGAATTTACTTAAAATTTTTCTAATTCATTAAAGTAATTTTTTGGAATTTTGATTGGTAGGGCACTAAACAGGTAGTTTAGTTTTGGTAGAATTGTCATTTTTATTATATTAGCTCTACCTATCCATGAGCAGTTGATATTTGCCCAGTTATCTAAATCTGATTTAATTTGTGTGAGAAGTGTTTTATAATTGCTTTCAAAGAGATTCTAAGTCTGTCTTGGCAATTAGACTCCCAAGTATTTTTATATTGTCTGAGGCTACTTTGAATGGGATTTCTCTTTCTAGCTCTTCCTGCTGTAACTTGCTAGACATATAAAGAAAAGTTGAGGATTTATGGGGGTTTATTTTATAACCTGCAACTTTGCTAAATTTGCTAATTGTTTCCAGTAGTTTTTTGGATGATTTCTTGGGATTCTCTAGGTAGACCATCATGTCATCTGCAAAGAGTGAGAGCCTTGTCTCTTCCTTCCCAATTCTAATTCCTTCAATTTCTTTTTCTTCTCTAATTGCTGATGCTAACATTTCTAATACAAAATTGAATAGTAGTGGTGATAATGGGCACCCTTGTTTCACCCCTGATCTTATTGGGAATGCCTCTAGCCTCCCCCCATTGAATATAATGCTTGTTGATGGTTGCAGATAGATACTGCTAATTATTTTAAGGAACAGTCCATTTATTCCTACACTCTCTAGTGTTTTTAATAGGAATGGATGCTGTATTTTGTCAAAAGCTTTTTCAGCATCTATTGATATGATCATATGATTTCTGATGGATTTGTTGTTGATATAATTGAGTATACTAACAGTTTTCCTAATACTGAACCAACCCTGCATTCCTAGAATAAATCCTACTTGATCATAATGTATTATCCTAGTGATAACTTATTGTAATCGTTTTGCTAAGATTTCATTTAGGATTTTTGCATATAGATGCATATAGATTCATCAGGGAAATAGGTCTACAATTTTCTTTCTCTGTTTTAATTCTTCCTGGTTTAGGTAACAGCACCATATTGGTTTCATAGAAAGAGTTATGTAGAGTTCCATCGTTCCCTATTTTTCCAAAGAGTTTATATAGAATTGGAACCAATTGTTCCTTAAATGTTTGATAGAATTCACCTGTGAATCCATGAGGCCCTGGAGTTTTTGTTTTAGGGAGTTCAATGATGGCTTGTTGAATTTCAATTTTCTGAGATAGGGTTGTTTAGATATTTAATCTCTTCTTCATTTAACCTGGGCAACTTATATTTTTGTTAATATTCATCCATTTCATTTTGATTCTCAAATTTATTGGCATAGAGTTGGGCAAAATAATTTTGAATTATTACTTTAATTTCTTCTTCATTGGTGGTGAGTTCACCTTTTTCATTTATGATACTAGCAATTTGGTTTTCTTATTTTTTTAATCAAATTGACCAGAGCTTTATAAATTTTATTGGTTTTTTCATAATACCAACTTTTGGTTTTATTTATTAATTCAATAGTTTTTTGCTTTTGATTTTGTTAATTTCTCCTTTAATTTTTAGAATTTCTAATTTAGTATTTAATTGGGGATTTTTGATTTGTTATTTGTCTAATGTTTTTAGTTGCATGATTAGTTCATTGATTTCCTCTTTGTCCAATTTATTCATGTAAGCAATTAGAGCTATAATATATCCCCTGAGAGTCGTTTTGAATGAATCCCATAGGTGTTGGTATGTTGTTTCATTATTATCATTATCTAGTATAAAATGGTTAATTCTTTCTATAATTTGTTTTTTGGTGCATTCATTTTTTAAAATGAGGTTATTCAGTGTTCCAATTTGTTGTGGGTCTGTATCTCCTTGGCCCAGTATTGCGTATGACTTTTATTGAATTGTGATCTGAGAAAGATGTATTCACTATTTCTGCCTTTCTGCAATTGATCATTAGGTTTTTATGTCCTAGTACATGGTCAGTTTTTGTATAAGTTACATGTACTGCATAAAAAAAGGTATATTCCTTTCTATCCCCATTCAGTTTCCTCCATAAGTCTACCATGTCTAATTTTTCTAACAATCTATGTACCTCCTTAACTTCTTTCTTGTTTATTTTATGATTTGATTTATCTAGATCTGATAGCGGGAAGTTGAGTTCTCCCACTAGTAGAGTTATGCTGTCTGTGTCTTCCTGTAGTTCTTTCAGCTTCTCCTCTAAGAATTTGGGTGCTGTCCCACTGGTTGCATATATATTCGATATTGAAATGACTTTATTGTCTATGGTACCTTTTAGGAGGATAAAGTTTCCTTCCTTATCTCTTTTAACACTATCTATTTTTGCTGCTGCTTTGTCTGAGATAAGGATTGCTACCCCTGCTTTTTTTACTTCAGTTGAAGCAAAATATGTTTTACTCCAACCTTTTACCTTTACTCTATATGTATCTCTCTGCTTCAGATGAGTTTCTTGTAAGCAGCATATTGTAGGAGTCTGGTTTTTAATCCACTTTGCTATTCGCTTATGTTTTGAGGGAGAGTTCGTCCCATTCACATTCAAGGTTATGATTACTAATTCTTTATTAGCCTCCGTGCTATCTTCCCTCCGTTTGTATTTTTGCCCCTTTCTCCTCCCTTTATCCATATTCCCCAGTATTTTGTTGCTGAATACCACCCCCTTCAGTGTGTTTGCCCTCCTATATCACACCCTCCTCTTTCTTTCCCCTTTCCCTTTTTCCCTTCCCTTCCTTTTGTTATTTCCCTTCCTCCCCCCACTCCCCTTCCCTTTCTCCATCCCCCCTCCGCTTTTCCCCTTTTAATACTTGAAAGGTTAGATGTTTTATAAGTTAACTGAGTATGTGTAGGTTGTTAAGCCAAGTCTGATGAGAAAAAGATTCAGGTGTTTCTCATCTTCTCCCTTCCTCCCCTCTAATACCATAGGTTTTTTTGTACCTTTTCCTGTAATGAGATTTACCCCATTCACTCACCTCCTTCCTTCAGTCTCTTTCCTGTCCCCCTTTTTAAAGAGGTAGTGTTTTTTAGATCAATCTGTCTAAGTCATCGAAAATTCTAAGTGTCTGTCCCTTCTAATTCAGTATATATTCTATCGAATAGAGTCAAAATTCCTGAGAGTTATTAGGGTCTTTCTCCCAAGTGGGGTTAAACCAAGTTACACCTCTTTAGATAGCAGTCTCATGGATAGGTTATGAATGTCCATCATTTCTGGCTAGGTATATTCTCTCTGTTAGAGTTACAGTTCTCCAGATTTATGAGAATCTTTTTCCCCCCCATGCTTGGATATAGCCAGTTTCAGCTTACTGGATTGCATTTTTTTTCCTTTTATCACCACCCCTTTTTTTTTTTTACCTTTTCATGTGTCTCTTGAACCTCCTGTTTGATGTCCAAATTTTCTGTTTGGCTCTGGTCTTTTCATCAGAAGTTTTTGGAATTCTTCCATTTCATTAAATGTCCATCTGTTTCCCTGGAAGAGAAGGCTCAGCTTTGCAGGAAAGTAGAATCTTGGCTGCTCCCTTGTTCTTTGAAATATCTCATTCCAGGCCCTTCGATCCCTTAATGTTGATGCAGCCAGGTCTTGCGTGATCTTTACTGTGGCTCCTTGATGTTTAAATTGTTTCTTTCTGGCTGCTTGCAGGATTTTCTCTTTTATCTGATAGTTCTGGAGTTTGGCCACAACATTCCTTGGTGTTTTCATTTTAGGGTCTTTTTCTGGTGGGGATCAATGTACTTTTTCAATACCTACTTTGCCCTCAGATTCCATGATATCAGGGCAGTTTTCCATCATTACATCCTGTAATATTAAGTCCAGGCTTTTTTTCTCTTCAATGTTTTCAGGAAGTCCTATAATTTTCAGGTTGCCCCTCCTCGATCTATTCTTGAGGTCAGTGGTTTTGTTGATGAGGTATTTTACATTTGCTTCTATTTTTTCTATTTTTTGATTTGTTTAACTGACTCTTCCTCTTCTCATGGAGTCATTAGTTTCTATAGACTCCGTTCTTTTTTTGGGGGGAGGAGTTTTCTTCATTAACCTTTTGCAACTCATTTTCCAATTGGTCAATTCTATTTTTGAAAGAGCTTTCCATTTGACCAATTGAGTCTTTGAGAGAATTAATTTCTTTTTGCATTTGCCCATTTGAAGATCTGAAAGATTTATTCTCATTTTGTATTTGTCCAATTGTACTTTCTAAGGTTTTGTTTTCTTGTTGCGAGGTATTAATTGTCTCTCCAAAATTTTTAAGCTCCTTCCTTATTTCTTCAATGAAGTCTTTCTGTGCTGAAGACCAGATTGTATTCTCCTCGGAGGTTCCAGGTCTCTCTGAGTTAGGGTCTTTCCCTTCCAAGAATTTCTCTATGGATCTACCTTTCTTCTGACCCTTCTTCATTTTGCTAAGACCTGAGTTGGGGAGGGGCTGGTTCACAGGGACCTGTGATCGCTAAAGTCTTTACTCACTGAGTCTAGTTTCTCTGGCTGGCCAGTAGGAGGTGCTGGTTGCTTTTGCTGGAGTGTCTGTGACCTTGGTTGAGGCCTTCTCCCTTTCCTTAAAGGGAGGAGTTGGAGCTATTGAATTCTTTGTCATTCTTCAGCTGGGCTGGTTCTTCTGCTCACACACCTGGGCCTGAGGCAGAAGTAGTTTGCATTTGTTTGTTAGTCTGAGTTGTAATGGGACTCAGACCAGAGGAGCCCAGGGATGATGTCCGCAGCTCTCCTGCTCCAGAACTCTCCCACCAGCCCTGTCCGGGATCTCCCCGGGGGGACAACTACAACACCAGTGCCTCCATTCCCCCGCTGAATCACGCCTCCACGGTCTAGCACCACCCTGATCTAGCAGGTCCAGCTCTCTGGCCCTCAGACTCCTGGTCCCAGTTCAGCTGTTGATCTTGCTGATCCATTGCTGATCCTCCCTCTGAGCCCAGACTCACCCGCCCAAATTCAGCCAAAGCTGCTGCAGGAGACAAATCCCAAGGTAGATGTTCTTTCTCCTGAGTTTTCTTTCTGGGTTTTGTGGGTCGGATTTCTTTTAAGAGGTTTGTTTCATGTGATAGATGGGGAAGAGATCTGGAGACTTTAGAACTGTGCCTGTCTTCTCTCCACCATCTTGGCGTGTACAATTGTAAGCTCTTTGAGGGGAGAAACTGACTTATGCCTCTTTTTTTATATTCTCACCACTTAGTATAGTACCTGGTACATTATTGATTGACAGGCCTTCCCTACCTGGGAATACCACCCCTATGCACAGGTTCCCTTATTTCTCCCTGTATCTGTGACCCAGAACTACAGAGTAAACCCTAAAGCTGCTAGTTGGTACTTGTCTTCATTGTGGTGTCCTTGTTTGAATCTGATGGTACCTCAGTATGATCTTAAGTATATATACTTATGCTGCTGTGAAGTATCTCTGCAGATATCTTCAGAGTATGCTACTGCCTCCCTTCCCCCCACCCCCCCCCATCTCTGGTGACCACAGATCTCTCTTTTCTCCCTGCACTCTTATTTTCTCACCAGAATTCAGTCTAGTGCACTTAACTAGATCTGGAAAAATTTGTGGAAGGGAGCCCAATGGAATATGTTCTGTCATTCTAAAATCTTGGCTCTTTCCCCTTCTTACAGTTAATAGAGGTACTAGGACTAAAAACCTAGATTTTTTGACTCTTATTACAGTGCTCATTCCACCACACCATCTTCTGTTTCTTAGCAAAAAAAGTATGTATAAGATAGGGGAAATATCTGAATGATTCCTCTTCATTTTTTTTTTTAAATCGGAGAGTCTTATAGAATGCAAGGGCACAGAGAGATTGTGATCTGCTTCTGCATTTGATAGAATGTAAGCTTCTAGAGATAAGGCTGTGTTTAAATTCTTTTTAATCTTTGTATCTCTGGCACCTGGGCACATAGTTAAAGTGTTTAATGCTTATTAATTATTGGTGGAAAGAATTCAATGAGATCATGATCCTTCAAAGTATCAAGGGAAAATGAAGGAATTTGTTAATAATTTTAGAATTTTATTCTTAAGGGTTAATTACATATAACGGGTACCCTGATAGCTGAGGTTTTTAGAATCATAACAGTTAGTATGATTAATGTATGGTAAGGAAACAAAGTAAAAGATTTGTTCTTTTTATTTTCTCTTAATCCTTAGAAGACTTCTAAGATACCAAGGAACAAACTTTTCTGAGTTCTATTTGATTTGCTTTGAATAGAGTTAGTATGGTAATAAGACCTAATAATTAATAGCTAATGACTTACTTAATGCTTTAGGAGATTTTTAAGGAGAGCATATATTTTCTGTTTTATTTTCTCTATATTGTTTGTGGGTTTTGTCTCAGGGTTGGTATGAAAAATTAATAAGAACATGTGCTTTTAAGATAATAAGACCTTAGTTAATGCTTTTCCATCCATATATAAAAGATTTTTCAGCCAATATAATTCTAAAGAAATTATAAATGTGAGCTGGTGTTTCAATACATTTTATTGTTGCTATAAATACTATTAAAAAGTATATTTCAGATAAAATATATGAATAATTTTATATTGGTCTAGTAATTTATAGTATATTGTACAAGGTTTTTTATCTTTATAGTTAATGCAATTTGATCAATATCATGGAATTCAGAATAGTCTCTTCAGTTTAAACTTTGGCTAAAACATTTGAATAAATTTTAAGGCAGATTTAGGGAAACTGGGTGGTTTTTTGTAGGGGGATGATATTCACATATACTTGGTGACTTTTCCATCAAAGATATGTGTGGATTATTGTTCATTGTATGGATCCATAGGCTCACCAGTGAACCCTGACCTAGGATAATCTGTGTCTCCAGAGGTGGTTGTAAAAGGTTTCTTTGATAGAGAAGTATGCAGATTTCTAAGAACAAATATTGTAAATTTACCCAGGAAATTGTAAAACTGGGTCTCCTTTAACCAGTCATTAATGAGATAAGTTTTTGCTATAAAAAATCTGAGTTCCCAAAAATAAAATTAGTAGATTTTCACTTCCCAACCTTTTGTGTTTGGGTATGTTTGTCTACCCAACCTGACTGGGCGATAGCTGGTGTCTGAACAGGGACTGAAGGATGTACGGACTGACAGATGGACAGATGGATGGACGGACAGCCAGACCTGGAGGGGAATCTATGTTGAAAGGAAAGATAAAGTCTAGACACCTGCGGGTCAAAAGAGCACGCATAAAGGGACAGCAGGCAATTAAGGTAAATAATTTTTTCATCAGGTCTAAAACAGAGAGCATTAAAATGGGACAGGGACAGTCGGACCTGGAGGGGAATCTATCTTGAAAGGAAAGATAAAGTCTGGACACCTGCGGGTCAAAAGAGCGCTCATAAAGGGACAGCAGGCAATTAAGGTAAATAATTTTTTCATCAGGTCTAAAACAGAGAGCATTAAAATGGGACAGGGACAGTCTAAGGATAGAGAATATTATTTGAAAGTGTTAAAGCAGATAGTTAAAGAGAGAGGCATGTTAATAACAACAAAACAAGTGGAAAAATTTGTTGAGTGTGTACAAAAATGTTATTCTTGATTTCCAGTAGTACTAAGTACTGAAAAATGGGAAACTGGAGAAACAGATGAGTGACCATTTTAAAAAGGAAGATCAGGAAGCATTTCCTATAGGAGTCTTTTCATTGGGGAATATTTTAAAAATCTGCCCAAGTCCACCTGGAGATGTTCCATTGGCTCAGAAGGTATTAAAAGTTGATGTAGATGTTCAAACTATTAGGCAGTAAGATAAAAGTAAAAAAAGTGGTGGCTTTTACCTCCAGGACCACCTCTAGACCTGTGAATACATCAGGGTGGAAGGAGGGTTGTGGAGGCCAAGGCCGAGGGGCCCTACCTTCCCAGAAGAATCCTCCTCCCGTCTCCTACTTTAGGAACTTGTACCGGAGGGTCTCCAGGAGGCCTGGCCCCACCCCCTCAGGCTCCTGCTGCTCCTGGGATTCTGGTGGTGGTGGCTCCCCAGCCAGCATCACCTCTTTCTAACTCTAATAACCTACCTTCTGCTCCTTTAAGGTCTAAAGAAGAAAATGTTACCAAAGATAAGGGGCATATGAATATCATTCAAATAGCCACTCGAAAAGCAATAGATAAGGGAGAGGAGATTCCATGGGACTTGAGAGAGGCCTTCTCTTTTCCCTTACTTGAGAGACCTAATCCAAAAATTCCAGAGATTGCTTTGAGAGAATAATATAATTTCTATTTTAAAACATTTAGAGAATTAAAATCAGCAGCAAGTACATATGGTAACACCAGTCCATATGTTTTGAATAAAATAGAAATATTAAGTAGACAAATATTAGCCCCAGAAGATTGGACCATGACAACAAAAACTGCTCTTACACCAGGAGATTACTTAATATGGGAAACTGAATTTTTTGAGAATTGTACTAGTCAGGCTAAAGGAAGTGAAACAGTATACTTCCAGCCAAGACGGGGGAAGAAGACAGGCACAGTTCTAAAGTCTCCTGATCTTTCCCTGTCTATCATATGAAACAAACTTCTTAACAGAAATCCAATCCACAAAACCCAGAAAGAAAAGCCAGGAGAAAGAACATCTACCTCAAGATTTGTCTTGGGAGAGTCCTGGCAGGTGAATCCAGGCTCAGAGGACTGATCAGCCCCTATCAGCCAGATTAGCAGCTGAATTGGAGCCCAGGAACCTGAGGGCCCGAGAGACTGACCTGTTGGATCAGATGTGGGGCTAGACAGGGGCTTGAGTCAACTAGGGAGCAGAGGCATTGGTGTTGGCACTCACCCTCTGGAACTCACCAAAAGGGCTGGGGGGGGGGGGGGGAGTGGAGAGATTTCCTGTGCAGGAGAGCTGCAGACACCATCCCTGGGCTCTGGTCTGAGGAACTCTGAATCCAAGCCTCCATTGCAGCTGAGGCCTCTTCCCAAAACAAACACAATCACAGACTACTTCTGCCTCAGGCACAGGGTGTGAGAAGAAGAACCAGCACAGCTGACAATAGGGAGAGGAATGACCTCAACCCAGAGTAAAGCCCACCTTTGATTGAAGGCAAAAGGATTCAATAGCTTCAACCCCTCCCTTCAAGGTAAGGGAGAAGGCCTCAATCAAGGTCACAGATACTCCAGAGAAAGCAACCAGCAACTCCTACTGGCCAGCCAGAGAAATTGCACTCAGTGAGTAAAGCCTCTAGTGATCCCAACACCAAACCCCTGTGAATCAGCCGCTCCCCAACTCAAGGTCTTAGCAAAATGAAGAAGGGTCATCGGAATGGTGGAACCATAGAAAAATTCCTGGAAGGAAAAGACCCTAACTCAGAGAGACTTAGAACCTCTGAGGAGAATATGATCTGGTCCACAGCACAGAAAGACTTCCTTTAAGAAATAAAGAAGGAGTTTAAAAGTCAACTGGAAAATTTTGGAGAGACAATTAATACCTTACAACAAGAAAACAAATCCTTAGAAAATACAACTGGACAAATACAAAATGATAATAAATCTCTCAAAACCTCAGTTGGTCAAATGGAAAGCTCTTTCAAAAGATTAATGAGGTTAAGGAAAAAGGTTAATAAAAAAAAGTCCTCCCTAAAAAAAAAAAAGAATGGAGTCTGCAGAAACTAATGACTTCATGAGACAGCAAAAGCCTGTCAAACAAAATCAAAAAATAGAAAAAAATAGAAGTAAATGTAAAATATCTCTTCAGCAAAACCACTGACATTGAAAATAGGTTGAGGAGGAAAATTATTGGACTTCCTAAAAACATTGAAGAGGGAAAAAAAGCCAGGACTTAATATTACAGGATCTAGTGATGGAAAACTGCCCTGATATAATGGAACCAGAGGGCAAAGTAGCTATTGAAAGAATACATTGATCCCCTCCAGAAAAAGAACCTAATTTGAAAACACCAAGGAATGTTGTGGTCAAATTTCAGAACTGTCAGATAAAAGAGAAAATCCTGCTAGCAACCAGAAAGAAACAATTTAAATATCAAGGAGCCACAGTAAGGATTACTCAGAACCTGGCTGCATCAGCATTAAGGGATCGAAGGGCCTGGAAGGAGATATTTCAAAGAGCAAGGGGGCTTGGAATGCAGCCAAGAATCCACTATCTTGCAAAGCTGAGCCTTCTCTTCCAGGGAAAAATATGGACATTTAACAAAATGGAAGAATTCCAAAAATTCCTGATGAAAGACCAGAGCTAAATAGAAAATTTGGATATCAAACAGGAGGTTCAAGAGACACATGAAAAGGTAAAAAAAAAGGAGGGTGGTAAAAGATAAAAAAAAACTGCTATCCAATAAGGTGAAACTGGCTATATCCCAGCATGGGGGAAAAGATTCTCATAAATCTTGAGAATTCTAACTCTTAACAAAGTATATACCTAGTCAGAAGTGATGAACATTCATGACCTGTCCATGAGACTGCTATCCAATGGGTTGTAACTGGCTTTAACTCCACTTGGGAGAAAGAATCTAATAACTCTCAAGAATTTTAACTCTATTAGATAGAATATACTTAGCTAGAAGTGACAGAAACTCAGAATTTTCTATGACTCAGATAGAATGATCTAAAAAACACTGCCTCCTTAAAAAGGAGGAACAGGAAGGAGACAGGAGGAGGGAGGGGATTGAATGGGGTAAATCTCATTACACTAAGAGGTACAAAATACCTATGGTAATAGAGGGGAAGAAGGGAGGAGATGAGAAACACCTGAATCTTTTTCTCATCAGACTTGGCTTAATGTCAATTTATACATACTTAGTTAACTTAAAAACATCTAACCTTTCAAGTATTAAAAGGGGAAAAGGGGAGGGGGGAAAGGGGAGGGGGGAAAAGGGGGGAGTGGGGGAAAATGACAGCTTAACACTAACCCTAACCCTAACAAAAGGTAGGGAAGGGAAAAGGAGGAAAGGGAAAGAAAGGGGAGGGGAGATATAGGAGGGAAAAGTCACTGAAGGGGTGATATTCAGAAACAAAACATTGGGGAAATATGGATAAAATGGGGGAAGGGGGAAATACAAACAGAGCGAAGATTGCATGGAGGGCAATAAAGAATTAGTAATCATAACTTTGAATGTGAATGGGATGAACTCTCTCTTAAAATGTAAGCAAATAGAGTGTATTAAAAACGAGAATCCTACAATATATTGCTTACGAGAAACTCATTTGAAGCAGAGAGATACATATAGAGTAAAGGTAAAAGGTTGGAGCAAAATATATTTTGCTTCAGCTGAAGTAAAAAAAAGCAGGGGTAGCAATCCTTATCTCGGACAAAGCAGCAACAAAAATAGATAGCCTTAAAAGAGATAAGGAAGGAAACTTTATCCTCCTAAAAGGTACCATAGACAATAGTTATTTCAATACTGAATATATATGCACCCAATGGGATAGCATCCAAATTCTTAGAGGAGCAGCTGAAAGAACTACAGGAAGACATAGACAGCAAAACTCTACTAGTGGGAAACCTCAACCTCCCACTCTCAGATCTAGATAAATCAAATCATAAAATAAACAAGAAAGAAGTTAAGGAGGTAAATAGATTGTTAGAAAAAGTAGATATGGTAGACTTATGGAGGAAATTGAATGGGAATAGAAAGGAATATACCTTTTTCTCTGCAGTACATGAAACTTATATAAAAATTGACCATGTACTAGGACATGAAAGCCTAATGATCAACTGTAGAAAGGCAGAAGTAGTGAATACATCTTTCTCAGATCACAATGCAATAAAAGTCATATGCAGTATTGGGCCAAGGAGATATAGACCCAGAACCAATTGGAAACTGAATAACCTCATTTTAAAGAATGAGTGGACCAAAAAACAAATTATAAAAAGAATTAACCATTTTATCCTAGCTAATGACAGTAATGAAACAAGATACCAGAACCTATGGTATTCACTCCACACGGCTCTTAGGGGATATATTTTATCTTTAAATGCTTACATGAATAAAATTAGAGAAAAAGGATATCAATAAACTAAACATGCAACTAAAAAAATTAGAGAAAGAACAAATTAAAAATCCTCAATTAAATATTAAATTAGAAATTCTAAAAATTAAAGGAGAAATAAATAAAATTGAAAGCAAAAATACTATTGAATTAATATAGAAAACCAAAAGTTGGTTTTTATGGAAAAACCAATAAAATTGATAGACCTATGGTCAATTTGATTTAAAAATGAAAGAGGAAAACTAAATTGCTTGTATCATAAATGAAAAAGGTGAACTCACCACCAATGAGGAGGAAATTAACGTAATAATTTGAAATTATTTTGCCCAAATCTATGCCAATAAATTTGATAATACAAGTGAAATGGATGAATATTTAAAAAAATATAAGTGGCCTAGGTTAAATGAAGAGGAAATTAAATACCTAAACAACCCTATCTCAGAAAAAGGAATTTAACAAGTCATCATTGAACTCCCTAAGAAAAAATCTCCAGGGCCTGATGGATTCACAAGTGAATTCTACCAAACATTTAAGGAACAATTGGTTCTAATTCTATATAAACTCCTCGAAAAAATAGGGCAAGATGGAACCCTACCTAACTCTTTCTATGAAACCAATATGGTGCTAATAGAGAGTTAAATAGAATTATAGACCTATCTCCTTAATGAATTTGGATATAAAAATCTTGAATAAAATCTTAGGAAAACGTTTACAACAAGTTATCACTGAGATAACACATTATGATCAAGTAGGATTTATCCCGAGGAATAAAGGGTTGGCTCAATATTAGGAAAACTGTTAGTATACTCAATTATATCAACAACAAACCTATCAGAAATTATATGATCATATCAATAAATGCTGAAAAAGCTTTTGACAAAATACAGCACCCATTCCTACTAAAAACACTAGAGAGTGTAGGAATAAATGGACTGTTCCTTAGAATAATTATCAGTATCTATTTGAAACCATCAACAAGCATTATATTAAAATGGGGAGAGGCTAGAGGCATTCCCAGTAAGATCTAGGGTGAAACAAGGGTGCCCCTTATCACCACTACAACTCAGTATTGTATTAGAAATGTTAGCTTCAGCAATTAGAGAGGAAAAAGAAATTGAAGAAATTAGAATTGGGAAGGAAGAGACAAAACTTTCACTCTTTGCAGATGACATGATGGTATACCTAGAGAATACCAAGAAATCACCAAAAAAAACTACTAGAAATAATTAGCAACTTTAGCAAAGTTGCAGGATATAAAACAAACCCTCACAAATCCTTAACTTTTCTATATATGTCTAGCAAGATACAGCAGGAAGAGCTAGAAAGAGAAATCCCATTCAGAGTAACCTCAGACAACATAAAATACTTGGGAGTTTATTTGCCAAGACAGACTCAGAAACTTTTTGAAAATAATTATAAAACACTTCTCACACAAATTAAATCAGATTTAAATAACTGGGCAAATATTAACTGTTCATGGATAGGTAGAGCTAATATAATAAAAATGACAATTCTAACAAAACTAAACTACCTGTTTAGTGCCCTACCAATCAAAATTCAAAAAATTATTTTAATGAGTTAGAAAAAAAATTGTAAATTCATATGGAGAAATAAAAAGTCAAGAATTTCCAGGAATTTAATGAAAAAAGTGCAAAAGAGGGGAGCTTAACCCTACCTGATCTAAAATCATATTATAAAGCATCGGTCATCAAAACTGTTTGGTATTGGGTAAGAAATAGAGTTTTAGACCAGTGGAATAAACTAAGTGCAAAAGCAGGAGGTGATCATAGTAAACTGCTGTTTGATAAACCCAAAGAGTTCAGCTATTGGGATAAAATCTGCTGGGATAATTGGAAGTTAGTATGGAAGAAACTTAGATTGGAGCAACACCTAACACCCTTTACCAAGATAAGATCCAAATGGTTACAGGATTTAGACATAAAAAAATACTATAAGCAAATTAGAAGACCAAGGCCTAGTTTAACTGTCAGGTCTGTGGAAAGGGGAACAGTTTATGACTAAGGAAGAGTTGGAGAACACCAAAAAACCAATTAGATGATTTAAATTAAATTAAATTAAATTAAAAAGCTTTTGCACAGATAAAACCAATGTAACCAAGGTCAAAAGAAATGTAATAAATTGGGAAACAATCTTTACTACTAGTGATTCTGACAAAGGACTCATTTCAAAAATATACAGAGAACTGAGTCATATTTTTAAAATAAAAAGCCATTCCCCAGTTGACAAATGGTCAAAGGATTTGCAAAGGCCATTTTCAGATGCGGAGATCAAAGCAATCCATAGCCATTTGAAAAAATGCTCTAAATCATTAATTATTAGAGAAATGCAAATAAAAGCTTATCTGAAGTATCATCTCACACCTCTAAGACTGGTTAATATGACCAGAAAGAATAATGATCATTTGTGGAAGAGTTATTGGAAATGTGGGATACTATTACACTGTTCATGGAGCTGTGAACTCATCCAACCTTTCTGGAGAGAAATTTGGACCTATGCCCAAAGGGCAACAAAAATGTGCATACTCTTTGATCCAACAGTACCACTACTGGGTCTGTACTCTGAAGAGATTATGAAAAAGGGTAAAAACATCACTTATACAAAAATATTCATAGCAGCCCTATTTGTGGCAGCAAAGAAATGGAAATCAAGTAAATGTCCTTCAGTTGGGGAATGGTTAACAAACTGTGGTATATATATGTCATGGAACACTATTGTTCTGTTAGAAACCAGGAGGGATGGGAATTCAGGGAAGCCTGGAGGGATTTGCATGAACTGATGCTGAGTGAGACAAGCAGAATGAGAAGAACACTGTGCACACTCTCAGCAACATGGGGGTGATGTTCTACCTTGATGGACATTCTCGTTCCATCATTGCAACAACCAGGGACAATTTTGGGCTGTCTGCAATGGAGAATACCATCTGTATCCAGATAAAGAGCTGTGGAGTTTAAATAAATTTCAAGGACTATTCCCTTTAATTTAGAAATAAAAAACAGATATCTTACTATCTGATCTTGTAATCTCTTAGACTTTTTGTTTCTTCCTTAAAGATGTTATTTCTCTCTCATTACACTCAATTTGGATCAATGTACAACATGGAAACAAAATAAAGTCTGACAGATTGCTTTCCATGGGGTGGTAGGTGGGGGAGGGAAGTAAGATTGTGAGAAAAATTTTAAAACTCCAAACTGAAATAAAATCTTTAAGAAATAAAAATAAAGAAGTGAAGAAGCAGGGTTAAGAATATTTCAAATGTTCTCTAGCCTTGGTCCATGGGCAGGAGTAAAGAATCAAATAAGGTATAGTTTAGAGGCACATGAACAGGCATGGCTAAAATTGCCTGAAAAAGAAGGAGGCAATGGGAATGAGAGCTCAGACAGCTTGTTTGCTCTCATGGCTCGCTTATCTAGATCTTGAAGTTAACTGAGAGAGGAATTAAGAAAAAGCATTAGATAAGAGAGAATTGTTTCATGAAGATTTGAAATAAAATGTTAAATTTTTTAAAATGCTGTTTAATTTCAAAAAGACAAGATAATCAGGTTCATTGTAAAATAACTTAATTTGATTATTACAAAAAATATTGGGATGATTGAGGATTTGAAGAAAAATGAGAAATTCCCCTCCCAGAAAAGATTTAGGGCTGTTGAAATTATTTGGTTTACTCTAAGCTGATAGGAGACAGGGAATATTCCATTTAGGCTGAGGGAATTTTTGAGTGACTGTTTGCCTTCTCAAAAGTTATAGTTATTTATAGTTAAAGTCAAGAAGTGTTAGATATCAAAACCTTTGAATGGAAAAATGTATTGTGAAAAATGGAAGGTTCTCTGCATTTTTCCTCTGGTTTCTTGGAAGATTTGTCACCTTTAGTAGTGTTATCCTGGTTTTTTTTGTCTTTGTGTAATGTTTAAAGGGACCTTCTAGTGTGAGAGTAGAGTGGGGTTTCCCCAGATTTGGGGGGCCTCTCTGGTTCTAAATGTTCTGACTCCATTTATGTCTCTATATGTGTTCTCTGTGTTGTGGTTGACCAATCTTCTTTCCATTCTCTCTTTTCAAAATTAGATCTTCTTTTTCTCCAGAACTCATGATTGGCGCCAAAAAAGGAGATTTTCCTGAGAATCAAGTTGTTTTTGGAGGAGAAGGGGTTCTATTATTTTCTTTTGTTTTCTAGTGTCTCTTTTCTGGTCTGATAAACTAACAGAATTTTATTTACTGATTGGTCAAATTATAATTATAAGGGACTTAGGAGAAATTGAAATTGTCCCTAAAATTATTTTTTGGACTGGTCTTAATTAGCATGATAAATATATTATATACATATATATATAATATATATACATATAATTATATAAAATAAAAAAATTTTGAGTGAACAAGGAATGATGTAAAAGTAAATAATTAGTGCATATTGCCTTGATATCTCAAAATGTGAGGAATCTCCAATTCCCAGAATATCAGCTTGTCAGTGAGGATAGAAAACTCTTTTAAGTTAGAGCATTGAGAAGTTAGAATAGCACTGATACAGATAAGAAGGATTTGCAAACTTGTATATTTTGAAAAGGAAAATAATTTAAGGTAATTTTGAATATGAATCTGGAATTCATAAGATTATTAAGAGAACTATAAAGAAAATCTTGTAACCATAAGTAGGAATTTTAGAAACATTTGGTCTCTTACAGAATTTAGGGAGTAATGGGAATATACATTAAATTGAAATGTGGTATGTATAATTAGTAAACTTTGTGTAAGAACCAATTCAGACAACTTTTTGAAATTTTAATATTGTGTTACAGTAACAAACAATGGATGAATTGAAGTATTATCCATCACCTTTATAAAGATTTGTTATAAGAAAGCTGGAGAATATCTTACCAACAAGGTTATATTTCTTAGAGTTTTTTGGCTCAGAGATTGTGAAAAGCTGTGCTCTTCCACCTAGTGTTTCTTAAAAGGAATATTTATATGGAAGATCAAAGTAACTTATTTAATATCTGTTATTTAAGAAGAAGAAATTATATATGTATCCTGTAACCCTGGCATTGGCAAAAGTTTTACATTTAATTGTTTTGAAAATATATATATATATATATATAAAACTAAATTGGATTTTTTGAAATTATGTATATATGTGAATAACTAAATTCATAGAATCTTATTTTCTTTTTGAAAATAGTATATTTGAACAAGAGCAAAATAAGGTTATAAAACAGAGATGTGAAAGAAATTTATGTGTAACAGATATTTAGTTATAAGTTTGCCTTTAAGAGAATGAGATGTCAGCATGGAAACATGTTTCATGTAGATTAAGAATTTAGTGTTTAATTTTAAAGAAGCAAAAATGGTAAACTTAGAAGTTTGTATAAGAAATTGGGAAGTTATATCTTAACTGCAATTATTCCCAATAATATTGAATAAATGAGAGGCTTTGAAAATGATTGAGAGATTGAAAATTATGTAACCCATAGTTGGGCAATTTACTAATGAGCAAGATGTTGAAAAGTTATATGATCTAGTTTTATCAATATAAGCTATTTTACTGTAATGATTTCCAAGCCTGGAGTTAATGATTGATAGAGGTAGTGAGGGAAAACATCTGAAGTTATGACACTCTAGGTTTCCTGAAATTTTTAAACAATGTGATGAACCTTATTCTAGACCTGTAGGTCCAAGCATAAATGCAATTTTAAAAAATAATTTTTAATCAAAACAAAAGAATGAATTGTAAGCCTAATTAATGGTATTATTAGAACAGCTATAGACCCTTAACATTTTTACAGGTAGTAAGTATAGTTATCATGTGGTCAGATGCATAGAAACAGCTTTTATTAAACATAGCACTGATGAAGAATTATGTCAACTCTTTAAAGATTTACAAGAAGTTATAAGAGATAGTTTTTTTAATTGAATACATGCATTTCCACACTGGTTTGCCTGGGACCATATATGAAGGCAATCATAGGACTGATAAATTAACCCTTCCACAGCTTATAAGCTTAGTAGAAGAGCAAGCTAGGCAGTGTCACAAAAAATTTCATTAGAATGCCTCTTTTTTAAGCAAAGAATTTAAAATCACCAGAGAGCAAGCAAGAAATACAGTAATATCCTGTCAACTATGCATTCCATATTTACCTACCCCTCCAAATTATTCTAAGAATCCTAGAGGCCAAGTTCCTAATGAATTGTGGCAGATGAAAGTGACTCATTATACATCTTTTGGAAAAATGAAATTCATTCATGTTACTATAGATACATTTGGTTCATGTGCAATGGCAACAGCACAAAGTTCAGAGGCCACACAAGGTGTGATTGATCATTTATTCCATTGTTTTGCTATTGCAGGGATACCAAAATCCATAAAAACAGATAATGACCTTGGATATAATTCTATGACATTTAAATAATTCTGCCTATATTACAATATAAAACATATTACAGGTATTCCCTGTAACCCCACTGGTCAAGCTTTAGTAGAAAGAAAACATAAAAATCTTAAGAGATTCCTGGAAGTGCAAAAGAAGGGGGAATATATAGGGACAAAGGGGAAACAAGGAAGGAGAGTAAATCTTGTCTTATATACCATGATTTTTTAAAAATTGAATGATGAACAATTAACACCTGCAGAAAGATTTTTTTAAGGATATACAACATGAAGAGAAGGGCATGGTCATGTGGAAGGATCTTAAGGCATCAATGATGAAAATGACTGGATCCATTATTAACCTGGAGTCGAGGGTATGCTTCTGTTTTGTCCACAGATGGAGAAATCGTCTGGGTACCAGAAAGAAACATCAAACCATGCACACCAGATGAATCAAGTAATACAGAAAATGAATAAGTTACACTTAAGAAATCGAAAAGGAAAAGATGAGAGAAGAACATGTCATGGACTTATGGGACAATTTATGATGCTTACATTACTCATGAACAATTTAGGAACTGTAAAAAGAATTGAATATTGGACTTAAGTTCAAAACCCTCCATGGGTCACTGCTCTACAATAGGGAGAGAGTATGGCTGAAATTGTATTAATTGGGGAAGATGCAGATTATTTGGGATATAACAAAATTCCTACTGGAGATATCAAAGAAGAGAAGCTGAGAAGAAAATTTAGGCATAATTTCTCTTCTTTAAATACTGTGACACCGATATGTTTTTGTAAAACATGTATGGTTGAACCATGTGTTGAATTAAGTAAAACTAAGCATTCAACTCATCCAAATATTTATAACATGGGAACATTTAGGACCTTAGAAATATCAGGAATTCCATTTGAAGAAAGTATTGAAGGAAGAAAGACAATTCCTACAGAATCTCCCTGTTTAAATTTACATGCTTGGGATTTCAAAAATGAATGTTTTCCACCCTGGGTTGCTTGTCATACCCCAAATAGAAGAATTTATGATCATTCTATTTTGCTGCAAGGGTGGAATTCTCCTGATAGAGTTGTTCCATGGGGTATTCCAGGCTATACTAAACCAATTATATACCCAGGAAATAGGGTTAGCTAATTCAGAGATATGGAAGGCTATGGCAGCTATAGATGAGATAAAGTATATACAATGGAATAAAATGTTGGACAAAATATCTTATGCAGAAAAGAAGTTATCTGTGACTGCATGCACAGGACCAGATATTGCCTTCATGATAGGATCTTTCAAAGATGTCAATGTTATCAGAGGAAAAAAGGTGGATATAATGTTAACTGCTACAATTGCACTATTCAAGCATGTATAAATAAGGAAGTGGTGGATGATGATGTTGTTTTCATGATAAGAAAACCAAAATTTGCTATAATACCCACCAAGGTAGAAGGCTGATTAGGCAGAAAAGATGTGTTAGTTGCATTGTGTATCGTAGCAGCCATTATAGCAGCTACTTCGGTGACTATTTCTGTACAAGTAAGGAATAAAGAAAAAATTGGAAGCTAAATATATTCTAGAATTATAAGAAGATGCTCAGGAGAGAATTAATGAAGATCTTTATCATTTGATTAATGCATTACAAACCTCTGTAATGAACAACTGCAATGTGTTTATAGATTTTCTGCTATTTGTGTTATTCCTTTAAAATATAACCACTTATTCCATGGGATAATATAAAGGTTATTTGAATGGAATATGGTATAATGATTCTATAACTATGGATATGGATCAGTTGCATAAAATTGTTAATGATATTGCATTGACACCTAGAATGGAAATAGACTCAGGTATTGATAATTTATTTAACTTTGTTAAGAGGTTTCATTCTTTTCATTTTATGAACCTGTTAGTGAGCATGTTTCCTGGTATCTTTCCATTATTGTTGATATTGTGTATTATACCCATTTGTATTAAATGCCTTTTGTCACTGGTACAAAACATAGGTGTCCTAACACACCACCTAAAGCTTCAGCATGCCTGAGAAGAGGGAATCTGTAGAGGGTCAGCTCCAGGGAGTGATAATTCACATAAACTTGGTGACTTTTTCTATCAAAGATAGTGTGGATTATTGTTCATTGTATGGATCCATAGGCTCACCAGTGAACCCTGACCTAGGATAATCTGTGGCTCCAGAGGTGGTTGTCAAAGGTTTCTTTGACAGAGAAGTATACAGATTTCTAAGAATAAATATTGTAAATTTACCCAGGAAATTGTAAAACTGGGTCTTCTTTAACCAGTCATTCCTGAGATAAGTTTTTGCTATAAAAAGTCTGAGTTCCTAAAAATAAAGTTGGTAGATTTTCACTTCCCAACATTTTGTGTTTGGGTATGTTTGTCTACCCAACCTGACTCTCAGAAATTCATGTCCAGACCCACACCAGAGCTATTGCGGGCCATAGTTTTTTGTTTTTTTCTTTTTTTGAGAAGTTGATAAGAGGAATATGCATTTTGCATATTCCTCTTTTCTCACTCTTAATTTCCCCTATAACTTAGAGATCAAGTTGATTTTCCCCTTCTTTTGAAAATAAAAAGTTCTTTTTATTTTCTTTCCTTATCACAATATTATCAGATCAAATAACTGTAAAACTCAGGAAATAACACTTAGTTGTTATTTTTCAGTATTAAAGAAACAATGTTTTTTCAGAGTTTGAATACAGTTCCATTTGACTGTATGCAATACTAAAGTTGATCTTACATTCACAAAATCAGTTTTTCCATCTCAGACAGGTATTTGATACATTGTTACAATATGGTGGTTTATAATCTTGCTAAAACACTTAGGGTTTTTCCAGATACTAGGATTTTTTACAAGATCTGGCCATGATGTAAGGAATTTGACTTTCCTTACAAATTTATATAGGATATCTTTTCTTTGTTAATGGAGTCATCATTATTGTGGTTTATGAGTAATGGGGAGGTAAGGAAAATTTGTGATAGGAAAACCTGACTTGGGTACATTATTACTATAAAAACACCTCATGAATAAGATATAGTTGTTCCTATAGTGACAGCTTTACTACTCACTTCTAGTTCATGGTATATATCTAGATTCAGACTCAAAATAAAATGTTACTTAGATTTGAAATATTAGATAGAAGCTATAGTATGGTGACTACAATTAGACAAATATCCAAAAGAATTATTTTTTTCCATAACTGGATATGGCCTCTTATGTCAATGTTATTAAAATTTGAATATTTTGTTGTAACTTAAGAAAAAGTCTGGGATTTTGAAATTTTTGTTTGATTTTTTTCCTTCATAGGCTCAAACTCAAGACATAGTTCCAACAATAGGATTCAGTGTAGAGAAATTCAAGACATCCAGGTAATCCAATTTAACTACAACTAATGGTTATGCAATTTTTCTTATTTATTTTTAGCACTTTTTAAAACTTTTGCTTTCTTAATTCATTCCCTCCAATGATGTCACTTATATATGTGATATCATGTTAAACATATTTCCATAGCAACTATGTCACCAGGAATAAAAAGTGAACAAATTATACTCCATGTAGGTCTTCCAGATTGTGAAACCATTCTGCTTGTATTTAAACATTGTAGTATTCCATCACAATCATATATCACAACTTATTCAGCTATTCCCCAATTGATGGGCATCTCTGTAATTTACAATTCTTTGCCACCACAAAAAGAACTGCTATAAATACCTTTGTACACATAGATTCTTTTCCTTTTACTTTGTTCCCTTTGGGATATAGATCTAGTATTGGTATTGCTGGATCAAAGTTTTATGGTCCTTTGGGTATAGTTCCAAATTGTTCTCTAGAATGTTTGAACCAATTCAAAACTCCACCTTCAATGCATTATAGTGTCCTGATTTTTCCAAATTCCCTCCAACATTTGTCATTTTTCTTTTCTATTCATGTTAGCCAACCTAATGGGTGTAAGAGTTGTTTTAATTTGCATTGATCTATTTCATAATGATTTAGAACATTTTTCTACATCACCTCAGAGAACTTTGATATCTTCATCTAAAACCTGCTTGTTTATAATCTTTGAGGAATGGTTCTTATTTTTATAAATTTGACTCAGTTCTTTAGACATTTGAGAAATGAGGCTTTCATATTATTTTTTATATTATTTCATTCAATTATAGTATTATGAGTAGGATATAATGATTATGTCATTTCCTAAAATATCTTTTAATTAGGTCTAGCTTTGCTTTTACTTTTTTCTGAGAGCATGATTGCCACCTACACTTGCTGTTTTTACCTCAGCTGAAGCATAATAGATTCTGCTCCAAGTGTGTTTTTCTGTTTCAAGTGGGTTTCTTGTACTGTTGGATTCTGGTTTTTAATATAATGCTATCCACTTCCATTTTATGAATGAATTCATCCCATTCACATTTATGATTACTCATTGTATATTTCCTTTCCTACTCTTCTATTTATCTTTCTCTTTTTTCTCCATTTCCTTCTCTAAAGTCTGTTTCGCTTCTGCCCCCCCACCTTTTATCTTCCCTCCTTCTACCACCTCCCCCTTGTCTTATCCCTTTTTCTACTACTTGCCTGTTGTTTAAAACAAATTCCTATAAATTGAGTGTGTAGGTTTATTTATTTTTTTAGCCTTCTTTGAACCTTTTTATCTATCTCGTAAGTCTTGTGTTTGAATGTCAAATTTTCTATTCAGCTCTGATTTTTTCATTAGGAATGCTAAATATTTATTTTTTCCCCTTAAGGATTATACTGACTTTTGCTGGTTGTAATCCTAGTTCTTTTGCCCTCCAGAGTATCATATGCCAAGCCCTCAGTTCCTCTAAAATGTTAGCCTCTAATTTGATCCTGACTGTGGCTTCATGATATTTGAACAGTTTCCTTCTGGCTACTTGCAATATTTTCTTATTGACTTGGCAGCTCTGGAATTTGGCTATAATATTCCTGGGAATTTTTGTTTTGAGATCTCTTTCAGAGGATCCATGAATTCTTTCCCTTTCCATTTTTAACCTATAGATCTAAGATGTCAAAGCAATTTTCCTTGATAATTTCTTGAAATATGGTCTCTAGGCTCTTTTAGCTAGCCTAGTAATTCTTAAACTATGTTTCCGTAATGAAATCCAGGTAAGTTTTTTTCATTGAATTTTTTATATTTTCTTCTATTCTTTTGACTTTGTTTTATTGATTCTTAAAGTTTCCAATTCTAATTATTAAGGAATTATTTTCTCCAGTGAACTTTTCCATCTCTTTTTCTATTTGGCCAATTCTACTCTCTAAGCTGTTCTGTTATTCAGTGAATTTTTGTGTCTGATTTTTAAGGTCTTATTTTTTTTCGGTTTTTATTATGCCTCTTTTACCTAACAGTTAATTCTCTTTTCATAATTTACTTGCATCACTCTAATTTCATTTATTGTCCCAATTTTTTCTCTACTACTTTTCCTCTTTCTTTAACTCTTTCAGGAACTCTTGTTGGTTTTGTCTCTGATTTGTATTTTATTTTCCTTTGAGTCTTTGCTTGTAACTGTTTATACTTTATTTGCTTTTTCTGAGTTTGTGTTTTGATCTTCCTGGTCAGGTTATTTTTTGTTATAGTTTGCTCATATTTCTATCTTGGACTTTAAACTTTATGTTAAAGTTGGGCTCTGCTTACCTGGGATGGGAGAGTGGGGTACTGTACTGCTTTTCTGTACTGCTGTTTTCAAAGACAGTCCTGGATGTTTTCAAGTCTGATGCTTCCGAGGTGTTATCCTGGAAGAGTTGTGATCACTGTTCTCCTGGTCCATCCTCTAATCCTTACCAGAAATGCCCCCTCCTTCCCCCCACTCTCTCTCCATCCCCTGCAGAAACCAAAGAGCAATTGCTTCTCTCTACCTTGGAACTTCAATTCAGAACTATGTATGGAGAATGGATTCACCAGAGTCTGCTCCCATGCCCATTCTCAGCTCAGAGTACATATAATCTCTTTTTGCTATTTGTCCAATTTCCTTTCTATCTCTGGGCTTAAAGCTGCCAAAGCTACTATTTCTGTTGCTGTCATAGCCTACTTTAAGGCCCAGAGCTTTGTTGTGGCTTCAAAACTACAGGCTGGCCCCATCTCAGAGTCAAAAGACCGCTCCTGCCAATTTGTCTTAGGCTAGAAAAAATGTCTTGGCCTGACTTTTTTAATGTTAATTGGAGGAAACTATTGGGGGAGTTCAGCTGGGTTGTTTGCCTCTATCTTGGCTCTGCCAATAGTTATAAAATTTGGTGAGAAATATAACCTAAGATCCAAACTAACATTTCTCCAACAGTTTTGAAGGATGCAGGCTGCCAGTGTCTGTATTTTTAATTGGAATCATAAATGATTAATAAATTTCAACTAATACTTTTTTTGTTCAAAAACAAATGATATGGAAAATATCAAAAGATAGAGTTCATTAATTTTTACTGTACTTTGGGATTAAAACTACTTCTGGTAACTTGAATAATGAAAAAATCATATCTTTTTATATTCTATATTGTGAAAAGCCATATTTATTAAAAATATTTATCCCATTTAGCTGTAAAAATAAAACCTTTTCAGTTCAAAGTTTTTATTCTAAGAATTTTTTTCTTAATTAAAAAAATGTATATACATTTTCCAATTAGTGTCTCATAGTTTGGCTTGGAATTTTTTTTGCAGTTTGTCTTTCACAGTGTTTGACATGTCAGGTCAAGGGAGATATAGAAACCTATGGGAATATTATTACAAGTAAGTAAATTTTCAATTAGTCCATCAAATTTTATACCTTTTCTATGTACTTAACATTCTATTTTGTATTAAAGAATTTTAGATATATGCATTAACATTCTATTTGAGAAAAACTATCTTATTTTTCTTCATATTGCCTTTTATGCCAAATATAATTTGTCATATAGTAAGTGCTTAAGAAACATTTGTCTGTTGAATTTGATTTGAATCAGCATCAGTGTGAATTGATGAAGTAGATGTTTCTGTTTTAATAACAGATCACGGCATGTTATATAAATGGTAATTTTAATGGATTTGAATGGGCTTGTATGAAGTTTTAAATTGTCTCAACTGAAAGAGCATAGTTATAATCTGAAAGATGATTCTATACTCAGCTAGATTCAATTTAATTTTTTAAAAATTCATTAAGAAACTTCTGTGTACAAGGTGCTATGCCCAGCACTACTTTTATTATATGTGTAGTTGTGCTGGTTAAAAATTAATATTACCAAGTGATTAGATTCTCTGGTAGATTTTCTGGTATTCTGTCCTACAGTCAAACAATAATGGTACGTCATATTTATGCAGTGTTTTAAGATTTATAAGTGCTACCTCCACAACAATTCTGTGTGGTAGGTTGTGTAAATATTTTTATCCCTGTGTGGGATAAAAATCCACTTAAAAAATATCCTCTGATCAAAAAGGAAAAAAAGTTTATTTACTTTTCTCGAGAGAAGGGCACACTACAAGTCTCACAAAGGTAGTGAAGATCAAGGAGCTGTCCCAAATTGACAGTCAAGCAAGATTATATGGCCAACATGATCCCCTCCTCCTCCCTACCCTCTCTCTCTCTCTCTGTCAATTCATTGGTTAGTCTTCAGAGTTACATTCTACTTGTGAAAATCTACCCCAGCAACAAAGAAAAGAATGAAAGGTTTTCATAAAAGATTACCTCACCATCCAGATGGTGAGAACATCAAAAAGACCTTTAATGACCTTCCTTCTGTGTCTATCTAAATGAAATAATATCTGAGTATGCAGGGTCTTCTAAGAAAAGTCTACTATCCTCCTAGTCAGAAAAAAATAGTCTTATCATCAAACAAGAGGCTTATGAGCTTCTTTAGAAGGAATGGAAGGTTTTCTCATGGGAAAAGTCTAATATCCTCCTGGTCAGTAAAAGTAGTCTTATCAAAAGTTAGGAGAGTGAGCCACCTGTTTGGAATATAAGGGCCTTTCTTCTAAGAATAGTTTAAGAATAATAGTTTATTCTTTCTTTAATATTTCTTAACCCTGAGAGGACTTCACTAGGAATATTAACTCTGAAATGGTTTTATTAGGAATATTCCACTCATTCCCATTTTACAGATGAGGGAACTAAGGCTTTCAAAGATGAAGTGACTTGCCCAGCTAGTAAGTATCAAAAGCAGGATTCAGTCCCAGATCCTTCTGATTCAAGTTTAAGTGCTTTTTCTACTGCCAATGTGTGACACATAGTAGTATACAAACATTGTATGGTCTATTTTTTATAATCATATTTGACACATCAGGATGACCTGGGACAACAGTTCATCCCTGGACAACTGGGAAACCTTTCTCAGATTTTTCCCCACTTCTTTCAAGTATACCAAGTTCTTTATTCAAAATCCATTAAATGTAGAAATAACACATTTAAAAAATATGTAGAAGAAAACACAGGGAAGCTAGGTGGCACAGTGGATAAAGCACTGGCCCTGGAGTCAGGGTTACCTGGGTTCAAATCTGATCTCAGACACTTAATAATTACCTAGCTGTAGGGCCTTGGGCAAGCCACTTTACGCAATTTGCCTTGCAAAAATCTAAAAAAAAAAACCCACACATTCAGAAGGGTACATGAACAACATTTTTGTTATTTTGCTATATTTTAATAAAATTTTGTTATTTTGTTACACTTTTAAAAAAACATTTCATGCTTCCATATTAAATCGTCCACTTAGACGTTTTCTGTTTTAATTCTAGATTGAGCAATATTTCTTTTGAAAAGTTCATCATATAATGTATCTTAGTTGAATTTAACTACCCTTGATTTTATGATATATTGTTATCACAATATAGCTAGACAAACGTAATGGTACAATGTTGTTAAAGTATTGATTGTTTTTGCTTTTGTTGTACTTGAAATTTTAAGAGGTTTTTAATTACATTTAATTTTAGACTATTTTGAAATTCTTATTCAAGAATTCAAGTAGCAAACTATTATCCATAGTTTTGCTATGCAACTATAAAGTTGGTCAGCATTTTCATACTTTGTCCCAAAGTATAACTTCCTTAAAAACTGCAAACTTTTTTTTACTTTTAATTTTTTGTTGCTATCTAGTTCAGTGTAAAGGGCATAATTTGGAATCAGATAATCTGAATCCAAATACCAGCTTTGTCACTTATTCTTATGTGATCTGGAGCAAGTTACTTAATCTCTCTATGGTTATAATATCCTAATATTGAAGGGGGTGTATTTGATGACTCTTCCATTTTTGTGATAGATGGTAGCTACTTCTCCTATAAAGCCATCCTTAGTATCAAAGAATATCAAGGGAAGGAAAAAGTTCACTGAAACTAGCAATCACCCAAATTTATCATTGTTTTATAGGTTTCCACACCTACCTTTGCTAAAAAGGGAGGGAGGTACATATAGTCTATATTTCTTCTTCAGGGCCAAGCTTAATCATTATGTATAAAAAATTCTCAAAAGAATTAGCATATAAATGACTACCTGGACTCACTAATAATAAGAAAAATGTAGAACAAAGAATTCTGAAGTTTTACCTAGAAAATTTGCAATGATGACAAAGATGAGAATATGCTAGAAAGTGATTTGGAATTATGTCATTAAAATAACTAAAATGTCCATACCTTTTGATTCAAAGGACCCACTTCTAGGCATATACTTATGCCTAGAATATCAATGATAGAAAAAAGAAAGGTTCCATATACATCAAAGTATTTATAGCAACATTTTTCGCAGTAGCAAAGAATTGGAAACATGGTTTATACCCATCGGTTTATAGTTACAAGAATCCAACAGTGAACAAATTGTTCTATATGACTGTAAAGAAAGATCATTACGCAGCAAGAAAAGATGAACAAGATGAATATAGAGAAGCATGGGAAGACTTATTAATACAAATAGTTAAATTGTTGTACAACCCATTAATTTGAGTCCCACCTAAAAATACTACTATACTTAAAACCCTGACATGCTTAAAATAAGCTGTGTGGCACAGTTTGGATCCAAAAAGCCTTGAATTTTCTTGTCTCTGACATTAACTAGCTCTGTTCCACTAGTCAAGACATCTGAGCTTCTCTGAGCCTCATTTTTGTCATGAAGAAAAAAGGACAGTAACACTCATTATTGAAAGGGTTAGATGAAAGGGTTCATAGGCTTCTAGAGTCAGACATTGAGAACTGAAGATACCCCAAAGGCTTTAGTTTATAGATGAGGAAGCAAAGGGAGGTTAAGTTATGAGATTTATATGAACAAATGAATGGGTGTATATGGATAACTTATTTTGCAAGCCTTAAAGCCCTGGATATGTCAGTTGTTATTATTACTCTTAATATTCTGAAGTTCTTATTTGAAAATTTTGTTCAACTTTACTGCATAAAATTTTAATGCTATATTCCAAAAACTTTTTATGATTTTTTGGGACTATACTTGTTATGAACATGTGTTAAAAATCACCATCTTCTAGGAGGCATATTTGGAGGAACATATATTTATACACAAAGAGGAAAATCCTAATTTGTTACTAGTAGAGCTGTTGGTAAACTTTTTTAAGTTTTTGTAATTTTTCTCCTCCATTTATGTATTGCACAGAGATGGCCAAGCCATTATATTTGTCATTGATAGTAGTGACAGATTAAGAATGGTTGTAGCCAAAGAAGAACTTGATATTCTCCTGAATCATCCAGGTGAGTGATTTTATCTTCCAATACTAATAACTACATTGCATTATAGTTATGCAGTTAAATATTCCAAAATTTCTAAGTATGCATTATATAACACAATTACATAATTCCCTTTGCTTCACTTGCTTATTATTTTTTCAATGTTTCAAGGCTTTTCTTTACTATCTTAAAAGTATACCATGACTCAAGATTTTATTCAAAAATACTTTTCAGATCTACTATTATTTTAAATTTCAGAAGTATATTCTTGAAATTTACATTTTTCCTTTAAGATAAAATATTTAGAACAAATTCTTAGTGTTTAATTCCAATATACTTCTTTTTGTGATACTGGTGAGATTAGTTTTTTGGATTTGTTTGAGTTTTTTTGCAAACATCTGACTGCTTCTCCAGAGTTCTAATAAAGTACTGAATCATTAACTCTCCAATGTTTTCTATCTGGGTTTGGTTCAGAACTTATGTCTATAGTAAATGATAAATTTCATCATCTCATGACTATATGTATATATTTTAAAATGTGTTTTGTGGAATATAAAATTATAGAAATGTTAAGCATTTTTCCTATTTTGTTTTCACTTCTTAAGATAATGATAGACTTAAAGAATGATTGCAGCCTTGTTTGTGTTTTTCTCAGATATTAAGCACCGCCGAATACCAATTTTATTCTTCGCTAACAAAATGGATCTTAGAGATGCATTAACATCTGTAAAAGTGTCTCAGTTGCTGTCCTTAGAGAACATCAAAGATAAACCATGGCATATTTGGTAAGGTTTTTTTGTTTGCCTTTCCTTTCCCATTTAAAAAAAAATAGCACACTTTTCAGCTTTGATCATTCTTTTCTGGACCACAACACAGCAATAAAGATATATCCTATATATTGACTAGCTATATTTTAATCATGCTTCTTAGAAAACTAAGATGTTTATTTTTCAGAATTTTGTATTCCTAAGATCATTAAAGCACTATTACAAGATGTTTGGAGAAATTAATAAAATTGAACATCTAAGTTATTAATTACTTTTAGAAAAGAATTTATCCCATATTTGGGAAACAGTTTCTTGACAGTTTAGATTATTGACACTTTACTAACAAAATATCCCAAAAGGAATAACCATAGGTTTTTTAAAAATGAGGTAGTGATATTTTTTCTCTAGAGTCTCTCACCTCTTCTTTCCTTGTCTCTTTTTTCCTCTTTAAATGTTTTCTCCCCCCACCCTGAACTCGCATTCATTTTAGAACATTACAAAGGGTTCTATAGAGAGTTTCAGAGAGGAAAAGTGATGAGCAAATTATATGATATTGGTTTAATTCCAGAATGTAGTAACCATAACCTAAACTAAGGTTGTGGTAATGGGAGGAAAGAGAAGTTAAAAATGTAAGAGATATTGCACGATATCATACTTAATAGTAATTGAATGTATATGATAAGGTTCGAAAAAGAGAAGAATCACCAAGACGACAGAAATAAAGGTTTCTAAGGTAGCAGTTATGCTCTTATATATATATCTAATAATCTACCTTTAATACATCTAAAAACAAAGAAAAAGTGAGCTTATAACAGAAGCAGTGAAGAGGTAAAGAATAATGCACTCAAAGCTTAGAGATAGAGATTTAGGAGTCATGCTCATATAAGTAAAAGGCAGAGCTGTAGTGGGATATGAGATAGCTAAGGCAGAGCTTTAGTGGGATATGGGATAGCTAAGGCAGAGCATAGAGAGAAGATGAGTTTGAGTAGAAAAGTAGCATGGAAAGAGAAATTAGTAAATAATAAAGAGAGAATGATCTTGGAGGTAGAGCAACTTGTATTCAAATCCTACCTTTGAAATAGATTTATATTATATGACCCCCCCACAAGCTAACTTTCTAAGATGTAAAGATGCAAAATGGTTGTCAGTCTGCATTAACAGAGTCTATTTCTCTACTCAATGTTCCCCAAAACAATAAAATTGCATTTTAAACACTTATACATGTATCATGCAAATCCATGGGCAGTACCCATAATGTCCATATTAACGGTTCTAGAACAAAGATAAACTAGTGAAGAAAACAAAAGAAGGCGTGATTAAAGAGGTAAGAGAACTATGAGGGTCTGCTGATGCCAGAAAAAGAAGAAAAATATCAGGTTGGACATGTTCAGTAGTATCAAGGGCTGTTAACAAAGGATGAGTACTGATATTTTTTTTAAAATCCCAACACACTAAGTGAAGTTCTTAGGTAATATTCTGTAGAATAATAAGGTAGATGTAAAATAATAAGGGATTTAGAAAAAAAGTAGATTTTGAAGAAATGAAAGCATTGAATTTAGACAACTTTTTCAAGTTGTTTATTAGTAAAATGAGGAAGGAAAAGATGGGCTAAATGAGTTGAGAAGATTGGTTGGTTTGTCTCTTTGTTTTTTCAAGGATTGGTGAAAAACACATTTGTAAACAAATGGGAAGGAGAAAAAGATTAAAGATGTGGGGATAATTGTTAGAGCAGGATCCTGTGGAAGACAGGAGCTAATGGAATAAAAGCACATATAAAAGTATTTTTGTGTGAGGAATGAAAATATTGCTTTTTCTGTGACTAGAGAAAAGGAACGAATAATGTTACTAAGTTTGAGTAATAAAGATGCAGAAAGCTTTTAGATTGTCTTCTCAGGATAAGGATTTATTTATGCTTTAAATTGTTCAATAACAAGCCAGATTCTGATACTTTACAAAGTATCAAATAATTTCTATCAAAGATCTTATGAAGGAAGATACTATTTTTTTGTTTTTTATTTAAGGCAATGGGGTTAACTGACATGCCCAAGGTCACACAGCTAGGCAATTATTAAGTGTCTGAGGCCAGATTTGAAATCAGGTCCTCCTGACTCCAGGGCCAGTGCTCTATCCACTGCACCAACTTAGCTGTCCCCTGAAGATACTATTTGAATCCAAAAAGGAATATTGTTGTGGTGTTGAAAATGGTAAGCAGATTGATTTCGAAAAAATGGAAAAATGGATTTATAAAGAAAGACAAACAGATGCCTGGAAAAAAATAGTACAGTTTTGCATATATAATTATGATTGTATTTGTGTATATGCATGTATATGCCTAAAGATATGTAAGTTTATGTATATTTATCCACACTTGATTTAGCTTTCTGGGGTTTGGGGGGGTGGAGTGCCTAGCAGAGAATAAAAGAAAACTCACAAGGAAGCAAAGCAAAAAGCTGGGCAACATTGAAAACAATGTTCAGTAGTTATAGATTTTCTTGAAATGAAAGTTTGTTGTATTATATTGAATATTTGGTCTGCTGTATACATGGAAATTATTTTCCCTTTTCTTCTTTTGTATTTAAACATAAAATAAAAACATTTTACCAAAAAAAAAAAGTCTTTAGAATTTCTTTGATTTCCGAATTTCTAAACTAAATAACCTCCATGTTAGAGATGTTAAATATCCTAATTTCTTTATCTGTTAAAGGGGTAGCATTCAGTGACCTCTTCCAGATATAAATGGATGACTACATGATCTTCGTAGTTAACTCAGATATTGCCTATAATGTCTATAAAGTCCTTTTTTTGTTGTTATCCAGTCATTTTCAGTCATGTCCACTTCTTAATGACCTCATTTGAGGTTTTCTTTGCAAAGACCCTGGGGTAGTTTCCTATTTCCTTCTCCAATTCATTTTACCCATGAGAAAACTTGAGTTAATTGATTTTCCCAAGGTCACACAGCATAGGAAGATGAGTCTTCCTGACTTCAGACTAGGTACTCTGTCCACTCCACCATCTATCTGCAAAGCATAAAGTGCTATTACATGAAGAATTGGAAGCTTAATGATCTGAAAGAGCTAATTACATATACTTATTATTCTTACAGTATCTCTTGCCAAAGGATCTAATCAAATGTGTAGTAACTTTTAAGGAAAAATACAGTATATCTATTTAGGCATAACTAAATTCATTGTACTTATTTTTATTTAAAGAGTAGATTATTTGGTTCTCCATAAATTGATCTAAATAATAATTATCTTTTTATTAAGATTTGTGATTTCAAAAAATTGGAAACTCCCTCCAGTACTATAGAGTGGCAGTTAACCTATAATTTCTAATCTTTTCTAGGGAACTGAAAATTGAGTAACATATATCTAGACAGAGTACTATCATGTATCCAAAAAAAGGAAAAACTTCTTCATTGTGATACTTTATGACATTATATTTATTCACTTATATTCTTATCAGTTTTAAAATTGTGAATTTAAAATAGTGAATTTGTTAGGGAAGACAATCTGGAGAATTCATTTGATTAGAGGATTCCATTGACTAATTATAGATCTGCTCCCTTCACTTGTCAGTTATCTCTAGACAGAAAAAGTTCTCAGTTCCATAGTCAGACTATAATATTATCCTTAAAAATAAGTACCATTATTTCAAAGGAAACAGGCAAGGACAAAAGAGGAACAATGTAAATTCCTCAGTACAAATCTCTTGCCAGTTCTAGAAAATAATAATTGGAATTGCATTTTCATTTACAATATAACAAGTGTAACAGTTTTTCAGGGTGGCAAAATTGTTTATCAAAATTAATTGTGTTCTATGAATAGCTCTCTATTTTTTACTTTTGAGCAAAAGCTTCTATCTATTTTTACTCATTCCAAATTTTCATAAAACTTGAAGAATATGTGACACTGAATTATGCTAGCTCTGTACATTGATTTAAAACATAACTTATGCAATTATATGATTTGTATTCTGTTTTTATTTCAGTGCTAGTGATGCCATTAAAGGAGAAGGGTTACAGGAAGGTGTAGACTGGCTACAAGGTACATCTGCTATTTAATATATCTTCATTCCATTGTTTCCTTTCTACTCTATTTCTTTTCTAAGTTTACTTTTGATTATGTCATATGTCTTTTTTCCTTACTTTCACTTACTTCTGCTGTCAGAAAAAACTACCGAGTAAGTACCCAGAATCTTACTCCACTTTCTTGTATTTTTTAGGTTTGCTGGGCAGAAAAAAATTATGAATAAAGTGACTAGAAATTAATATTATAATTAATAATGTATCCAAGTAGAGAATAATATAGTAATAGGAATATTTTGGTCAAACTTTAACATTTCTGCAAGTGGTTTCAGACATTTATTGTCAATAATAGGAAAATAACATGAATGGTGTGAACCAAATTGTCCATTTAAGTATCTCAATACCCCCTGCACCAAATTCTTATAGATAACATTCTGAAGTGTACTATTTATACTCACATAACAATAGCTATTTAAAATTCATTGAATTTAATTATAAATGTATTTTATGTGATTCATTAAGATAGTTTCAAGAATAGGTTAGTTAATACTGTCTTTGTTTTGAGATCAAAGAAATTGAGAAACAGCTTTTCACCTAAATTTTCACTGGTAGCAGAATTGAGTGAAGGTTCAAAGATACTGCCTCTCAAAAAGACCCTATGACACCAGGTGCTCCTTGCCATTCATGATGGATTCATTTTGAATGCTCACAATCATTAATAAGCATCCCTAGTCAGACTTTTGATATAGAATGCTCCTGCTCTGGTCAGAGTAAAATAATGAATGAAATGCATTGATAAGGACTTCCTATTTTAAATCCTCCTTTTCTTGACTTCTTAATTTGAGTTTAGTCATTTTTTCCCCTCACATGGTATGTACCAACTGAAGAATCAATGTGTGAAGAATAGTACATCTATGCCCAAAGTGGCCTGAACTCTTATTATACTTTAGAACTCTTAATTCTTCAAGGAATCAGTGACGTCAATAATGTGGACACTTCCTCTATAGAAACTTATTTCAAATAATTTCAGGCCTTGTGGAATTCCCATATGGGGCCATTATCTTGGAAAGAGAAACATTGTCTTCTAAAGGCAATGAGGGCATACCTAATTCTGGGCATACACTGCAGTATCAATGTCATCTCTCACTCTCTTATTTTAAATATACTGTCACTTGTAACATCTTGACATTTTTTCTTTACAATCTCTATCCTATGTGTCCCTTTTTCTCCATTCGTAATCAACGCCCTAGTTCAGTTCCTCAGACCCTCTCTACACTTCTCACATGACTTTTGCTATAATCTCCTTAATGGAGCACCTTACCTCAAGCATCTTCCTACTCTGATCCATCTTCCATATAGTCATCACCATCCTAAAGCGTGGATTTGATCATGTTGCATACCACACATATACACTTAATAAACTATTACCCTTCAGGATCAAAAATAAGGTCTTTTACCATTTAACTCTCTTCACAACCTGTCATTTTTTTACTTTTCCAGTTTTCTTACACTACTCCCCTATGTACATTCTTTGATACAACCTTTGCCTACCTGCTATTCTTCACACAAAGCACTACTTCTCCCATTTTTGGGCCATTGATCTGACTGTTCTCAAAGCTGGAATTGGAATGCCTGGTTTCTCCCCTCTACCTCTTTGACTCAATAGATTCCTTCAAAATTCTGCTCAAATTCCTCTGCTCAGATGAGTTCTGCAGCAGTCCTTTGCTGATTTCCTAAACTGTGAGAACCTTCCCCTCTAAAGTTACCTTCTGTCTACTCTATATGTATCTTATATGTACCCATTTATTTATATATTGGTTTATCCATTAAAAATACATATACCTTGAGACCAGGGATAGTTTTGCTTCTCTTGGTATTTCCCAGTGCCTAGCATATAGAAATGTTTGTTGACTGATTGATTAATTGACCAGGCATTTTACAAATGCTTACTGATGATTACAAAGGAGATTGGGGAAGAGAGTGTGGATCATCAGGACTGTTTATGTGTAAAAAGAACAGCACTGGCTTTCCTAAAAATGTTTTCTTTTTTGAACTAACCACTAGGCGTCAGTAGTGATCCAAAATCATCTGGAAAATACCTTGCTAAATATTAAATTGCTGTTTTTTAAAAAAAAAATTATGAATACAATATTTGTGTATCTAAACAATCAAACTTATTTATAAGTTCATTTGAAAATGATAAGTTCTTTCTTGTATTGTCTTTTGTAATAGTAGATAGCTTGCATTTTCATTGCTTAATGAAGTAATTCATCAAACATTTATCTAGTGCCTACAATCATATACAAGGCTAGTGCTAGATGGGGAGGAGCTTGCAAGAATAAATAAGATATCATCCCTACTTGCAATGACTTTATAATTTAGATCAAATATATTAATTTAACAATAATACAAACAAAGAATGATAAACACATAAAGAAGTTTAACTGTACTTTGGGAGATTTAAAGGGAAAGCCCAGTGGACCAGAAGTATCCTTGAACATCTCATAAAAGAAGCAGCATTTTTAGCTGAGCCATAAAATTATCTTAAATATCTTCCATAATTCAGTTCAATAAATATTTATCAAATGGGTCTACACTGTAGGGCTTAGCTTGAGCTATTTTGAAAAATAAACAGCAAATAAAGAAAATTATATTCTTTGGTGTTCATAATTTCTGATATGTTGACCAAGGACATCTGTGTCAAATTAAATTAAGAAAGAAGACATTGTAAAATATAAAGTCAAAATATTGAATTACGTTGGGGTTTTTTCCACTCATGTCCTAATAAAGAAAAAAAAGGAAAATTCTGGTTCATTTTGGACAAATATTGTATACAGTTAACTTTTTAAGCTTCATTTTGAAAATTTGCCTTTTCTCAGTGTCATATTGCCATGTATTAAAATGAAGGGAACTGAATGGCCTGTTGTATTGTATTCTATTTGGTGGTTTTTATAACCACCTATTTATTATAAAACAAAGGCAGAATTCTTTGTTTCCTAATGAAGTATAGTATATTGTTTAGTAAAACCTTCAGAGAATATTCATTTTTTCATATAACCATAACCTATTTTCCCCTCCACCTTTAAAACTACCTTTTTTAATTGCATTTTATATCCATCTAGACAGTTTGGTTGGCTTACATTTTATTTTATTATATACTTTAGTGTGGTAAATGCTACCATTAGCTCCAAATTGATAGCATAAAGGAATATGCTGTTTGTGTACTTTGGGATTACTTAGTGCATTTTTGCCATGTGAGGATTTATGCTTGTTCATTTTTATTTTTTGTCACCAGATCAGATCCAAGCTGTGAAGACATGAAAAAATGATTTTAAGACATAATGCAGTTGTTTCATTTCGACTTGATTTCTTAAAGCATACTTTGTTAATTTTTATTTTATTATTTTATTTTTGGCTTTGCCTAGGTGTAATTAAGAATATCATACATTATTCTGTTTGCCTTCATGATCTCAAGAAGAATGAACTTTTTTTATTTTTTTAGCAATATAACTTCTCAGATTCTGAGGCCATGTGTTTATTCTCCATCCTAAAATTTCCTTAGCAGGGACACTAGATTATATGTCTGCATTCAGTTTTAATCACTAGTGTACTTAAATATAGATACCATGTCTATGTTCTGGCTCAATCTTTTTTAAAACATCTTTTATTTAAAAAGATGTCTCATTTTTGTAATGTAATGTGTGATGAATCTTTATGAATTCTATTTTTCAAAAGGACAACAGATGCTCTTTAAGGTACTCTGGTTACTGTATGTATTTTAACACATCATTAATAAAATATGAAATGAATGTATCAACTTCTGTGTATCTATTTATGCTGAAAAGAATAATGTTATTTTTAACAGTTTGTATATTTTATTGTCATCTGAAACTGAACTAATATTTAAAGGAAAGTGTAATTTCTTATAGTATGAAACTGCATTTCTTTGACTAAGTAGACAATGTAATTTCTGTTCTAGATTAAGAAATATGGGGGCAGTTAGGTGGCGCAGTGGATGGAACACCAGCCTTGTACTCAGGAGGACCTGAGTTCAAATACAGCCTCAGACACTTAATAATTACCTAGCTGTGTGACCTTGGGCAAGTCACTTAACCCCATTGCCTTAAAGAAAGAAAGAAAGAAATATAATTGTAAAATTATTTCATTCTTTTATGGCTTTTAGGGTTGACTGCCCTTTAGACTTTAGTTTTCACTATTGCTACCACAATACTTCCTCTTTTATCACAGAGTTTTGCCATAATAGATAATTATGAATTACAGAAGTATTGCTTAACTAAGGAAAATGAAGTCTATATATTCACACTGCAAAATGATTATACTTTGGATTTGAAGATGCATGCAAAACATATTAATCAGACATGTAAATTCTGCTATTTTGTCACTGATTTCTCCTTAGTAAATACATTGACTAAAGCCAATGAAAACTAGTAGGTTTCACTTAGGAAATTACAGAGCAAACTGTTCACCAAAGAAATATATTTTTAAGTGAAAATATAAGTTTTTTAGTAGGGAAATGACCTCAAGTCTGAGGACATATTTATAAAGGAATTGTGCATGACTGTATTTAACCATATTAAATGCCCTAAGTTGAAAAACAAGGAAAAAAGAAAATGTGTGATAAAGATATCATACAATGCACTAGAATAATGAAATAGAGACTTTATATAAGCAACGATTTCAAAATTAATGTTAGCTTGTTGAAGTCATTTCACTAGAGAAAGAAAATGAGTTCTAAAATAGGATAAAACAATATTTTCTAAGATTATCTGACATTTATGTACTGATTTTAAATTTGTAAGCAACTTTAACATATATTTGTAATTTGATCCTCACAACCACTCTGTGTGATAGGTATTATATAGGTATTATCTCAGATTTATAGACTAAAAGCCAGAAGTTCAAAGAGAGTGACTTGTCTTTGACAACAGAGCTAGTTAATGCTGCATGCAGGATTCAAAGTCGAATCATACTAACTTCAACCTGAGCCCTTTACCCACTGTGCCTTATTGCCTTAATTGCCCATGTATATTTAAAATACATGAGAAATTATTGAAACTGTAGAAGTAGTGATTTACTCCTGTGTTTCCAAAACCTCATAGTCTACATCTGTTTAGTTTTCCATATTTTCATTTAAATTTATAGAGAAAAATGTCAGACTGATCATCAGTTCTCAAAGGATCAAAGATTTATCAGCCCTCAAAACCAGTCAGTAAACCTTTTCTTTAAAAGGGTAGATGAGGGCAGCTTAGGATAGAGAACTGACCCTGGAGTCAGGAGGACCTAACTTCAAATCCAGCCTCACACTTAATTACCTAACTGTGTGACCTTGGGCAAGTCACTTAACCCCCATTGCTTCAAATTTAAAAATAAGACTAGATAGTAAGTTGTTTTGCTGTGTATGTCAGGAGGCAAAATCAAGTATATTATATAGGTATATAACAAAAAACATTTCCACAAATTTTTATTGATGAAATTATATATTTAATAATAATTGATTACAGATTTTCATAATACAAGTCTAATGAGAATATAATTCTCTTGGGGGTAGTAGTGGATGAGGATAATATTTCACTAAATTGGTGTTTGAAATTAGCATTCCAATCATCAAACTTGATTGCAACTATGTATCTGTTAGTCTTGATCTATAATAAGACTTTATATATTTCATCATTGGAAATGTCTTTTCATGCAGATAATTACTGAAAAATACTGATATCAATCCATGACATATGATTTTAATTGAATTAAATAGTCAAACAAGTTTTTTTTCTGTTTTCCTTGGGCACATTTTTTTAATATTTATTTTTTATTTAAGATATTATTTGAGTTTTAAAATTTTTCCCCCACCCCACCCCCCACGGAAAGCAATCTGTCAGTCTACTTTGTTTCCATGTTGTACGTTGATCGAAATTGAGTGTGATGAGAGAGAAATCATATCCTTAAGGAAGAGACAAGGAGTCTAAGAGGTAACAAGATCAGACAATAAGATATCTGGGTTTTTCTTTTGCTAAATTAAAGGGAATAGTCCTTGAACTTTGTTCAAACTCCACGGCTCTTTTTCTGGATACAGATGGCACTCTCCTTTGCAGACAGTCCAAAATTGTTCCTGATTGCTGCACTGAGCAAGTCCTTCAAGGTTGAACATCACCCCCATATTGCTGTTAGGTTATACAGTGTTTTTTCCTGGTTCTGCTCATCTCACTCAGCATCAGTTCATGCAGATCCCTCCAGGCGTTTCTAATAGAACAATAGTGTTCCATGACATACATATACCACAGTTTGCTAAGCCATTCCCCAATTGAAGGACATTTACTTGATTTCTAATTCTTTGCCACCACAAACAGGGCTGCTATAAATATTTTTGTACAAGTAATGTTTTTACGCTTTTTCATCATCTTTTCAGGGTATAGACCCAGTAGTGGTATTTCTGGGTCAAAGGGTATGCTCATTTTTGCTGCACTTTGGGCATAGTTCCAAATTTCTCTCCAGAAAGGATGGATGTGTATACAGCTCCACCAACAGTGTTAACAGTGTCCCAGATTTCCCACAACCCTTCCAAAAATGATCATTATCCTTTCTGGTCATGTTGGCCAATCTGAGCAGTGTGAGGCGGTACCTCAAAGAAGCTTTGATTTGCATTTCTCTAATAATTAATGATTTAGAGCAATTATTCATATGACTGTGGATTGCTTTGATCTCCTCATCTGTAAATTGCCTTTGCATATCCTTTGACCATTTGTCAATTGGGGAATGGCTTGTTGTTTTAAAAATATGACTCAGTTCTCTGTATATGTTAGAAATTAGTTCTTTGTCAGAATAATTAGTTTTGAAGATTGTTTCCCAATTTACTACATTTCTTTTGACCTTGGTTTCAGTGGTCTTATCTGTGCAAAAGCCTTTTTAATTTAATATAATTGAAATCATCTAGTTTGTTTTTGGCGATGTTCTCCATCTCTTCCTTAGTCATAAACTGCTCCCCTTTCCATAGATCTGACAGGTAAACTAGTCCTTGATCTTCTAATTTGCTTATAGTATTGTTTTTTATTTCTATGTCCTGTAACCATTTGGATCCTATCTTGGTAAAGGGTGTTAGGTGTTGGTCTAATCTAAGTTTCTTCCATACTAACTTCCAATTATCCCAGCAGTTTTTATCAAAAAGGTAGTTTTTATCCCAATGGCTGGACTCTTTGCGTTTATCAAACAGCAGATTACTATAATCATTGCCTCCTGTTCTTCCTAGTCTATTCCACTGGTCCACCACTCTATTTCTTAGCCAATACCAAACAGTTTTGATGGCTGATGCTTTATAATATAATTTTAGATCAGGTAGGGCTAAGCCACCTTCTTTTGCACTTTTTTCCATTAATCTCCTGGCAATTCTTGACTTTTTATTTCTCCACATGAATTTACTTATAATTTTTTCTAACTCATTAAAGTAATTTTTTGGAATTTTGATTGGTAGGGCACTAAACAGATAGTTTAGTTTTGGTAGAACTGTCATTTTTATTATATTAGCTCTACCTATCCATGAGCAGTTGATATTTGCCCAGTTATTTAAATCTGATTTAATTTGTGTTTTATAATTGTTTTCAAAAAGTTTCTGAGTCTGTCTTGGAAAATAGACTTCCAAGTATATTTATGTTGTGTGAGGTTACTTTGAATGGGATTTCTCTTTCTACCTCTTCCTGCTGTATCCTGCTAGACATATATAGCAAAGTTGAGGATTAATGAGGGTTTATTTTATAACCTGCAACTTTGCTAAAATTGCTAATTGTTTCCAGTAGTTTTTTTGGATGATTTCTTGGGATTCTCTAGATAGACCATCATGTCATCTGCAAAGAGTGAAAGTTTTGTCTCTTCCTTCCCAATTCTAATTCCTTCAATTTCTTTTCTAATTGCTGAAGCTAACATTTCTAATACAAAATTAAATAGTAGTGGTGATAATAGGCATCTTTGTTTCACCCCTGATCTTACTGGGAGTGCCTCTAGCCTCTCGCTTGAATATAATACTTGTTGATGGTTTCAGATAGATACTGCTAATTATTCTAAGGAACAGTATATTTATTCCTACACTCTCTAGTGTTTTTAGTAGGAATGGATGCTGTATTTTGTCAAAAGCTTTTTCAGCATCTATTGATATGATCATGTAATTTCTGATAGGTTTGTTGTTGATATAATTGAGTATACTAACAGTTTTCCTAATATTGAATCAACCCTGCATTCCTGGGATAACTCCTACTTTATCATACTATATTATCCTAGTGATAACTTGTTGTAATCATTTTGCTAAGATTTTATTTAAGATTTTTTGCATCTATATTCATCAGGGAGATAGGTCTACAATTTTCTTTCTCTGTTTTACCTCTTCCTGGTTTAGGTAACAGCATCATATTGGTTTCATAGAAAGAGTTAGGCAGAGTTCCATCTTTCCCTATTTTTCCAAAGAGTTTATATAGAATTGGAACCAATTGTTCCTTAAATGTATGGTAGAATTCACTTGTGAATCCATCAGGCCCTGGAGGTTTTTTCTTAGGGAGTTCAATGGTGGCTTGTTGAATTTCTTTTTCTGAGATAGGGTTGTTTAGGTATTTAATCTCCTCTTCATTTAACCTGGGCAATTTATATTTTTGTAAATATTCATCCATTTCACTTAGATTCTCAAATTTATTGGCATAGAGTTGGGCAAAATAATTTCAAATTATTTAATTTCATCCTCATTGATGGTATGTTTACCTCTTTCATTTATGATACCAGCAATTTGATTTTCTTCTTTCTTTTTTTAATCAAATTGACCAGAGATTTATCAATTTTATTGTTTTTTTCATAATACTAACTTTTAATTTTATTTATTAATTCAATATTTTTTCTTTTGATTTTATTAATTTCCCCTTTAATTTTTAGAGTTTCTAATTTGGTATTTAATTGGGGATTTTTAATTTGTTCTTTCTCTAATGTTTTTAGTTGCATGTTTAATTCATTGAGTTCCTCTTTCTCCAGTTTATTAATGTAAGCATTTAAAGCTATAATATATCCCCTGAGAGCTGCTTTGAGTGATTCCCATAGGTTTTGGTATGTTGTTTCATTATTATCATTATCTAGGATAAAATGGTTAATTCTTTCTATAATTTGTTTTTTGGTCCACTCATTCTTTAAAAGGTTATTCACTTTCCAATTGGTTCTGGGTCTAGATCTCCTTGGCCCAATATTGCTTATAACTTTTATTGCATTGTGATCTGAGGAAGTTGTATTCACTGTTTCTGTCTTTCTGCAGTTGATCAAGAGGTTTTTATGACCTACTACATGGTCAATTGTTGTGTAAGTACCATGTACTGCAGAGAAAAAGGTATATTCCTTTCTATCCCCATTCAATTTCCTCCATAAGTCTACCATATCTAGTTTTTCTAACAATCTATTCACCTCCTTAACTTCTTTCTTGCTTATTTTATGATTCAATTTATCTAGATCTGAGAGTGGGAGGTTGAAGTCTCCCACTAGTAGAGTTTTGCTGTTCTTTCAGCTTCTCCTCTTAAGAATTTGGATGCTGTCGCATTGGGTGCATATATATTCAGTATTGAAATAACTTTATTGTCTATGGTACCTTTTAGGAGGACAAAGTTTCCTTCCTTATCTCTTTTAATGCTAATCCATTTTTGCTACTGCTTTGTCTGAGATAGAGATTGCTACCCCTGCTTTTCTTACTTCAGCTGAAGAAAAATATATTTTGCTCTAACCTTTTACCTTTACTCTATATGTATCTCTCTGCTTCAAATGAGTTTCTTGTAAGCAGCATATTGTAGGATTTTTGTTTTTAATCCACTCTGCTATTTGCTTACATTATAAGGGAGAATTCATCCCATTCACATTCAGAGTTATGATTACTAATTCTTTATTGCCCTCCATGCTTTCTTCTCTCTGTTTGTATTTCCCCCTCCCCCCCTTATCCGTGTTCCACAGTATTTTGTTTCTGAATACCACCCATTCAGTGTATTTGCCCTCCTATATCAATCACCCTTCCCCTTTCCCTTTTTCTCTTTTCCCTTCCCTTCCTTTTGTTAGTTCCCTTCCCCCCCACTTCCCCTCCCTTTCTCCGTCCCCTCCTCCCTTTTTCCCCTTTTAATACTTGAAAGGTTAGATGTTTTTTAATTTAACTAAGTATGTATAAGTTGACTTTAAGCCAAGTCTGATGAGAAGAAGATTCAGGTGTTTCTCATCTCCCCCATTCTTCCCCTCTATTACCATAGGTATTTTGTACCTCTTAGTGTAATGAGATTTACCCCCATATAATCCCCTGCCTCCTCCCATCTCCTTCCTGTCCCCCTTTTTAAAGGAAGTAGTGTTTTTTAGATCATTCTATGTGAGTCATAGAAAATTCTGAGTATCTGTCTCTTCTAGCTAAGTACATTCTATCTAATGGAGTTAAAATTCTTGAGAGTTATTAGTTCTCCCAAGTGGGGTTAAAGACAGTTACAGCCCATTGAATAGCAGTGTCATGGACAGGTCATGAATGTCCATCACTTCTGACTAGGTATATACTCTCTGTTATGAGTTAGAATTCTCAAGATTTATGAGAATCTTTTTCCCCGTGCTGGGATATAGGCAGTTTCAACTTATTGGATAACAGTTTTTTTTCTTTTACCACCTTTTTTTTTTTTACCTTTTCATATGTCTCTTGAACCTCCTGTTTGATGTCCAAACTTTCTATTTAGCTCTGGTCTTTTCATCAGGAATTTTTGGAATTCTTCCATTTTGTTAAATGTCCATCTTTTTCCCTAGAAGAGAATGCTCAGCTTTGTGGGATAATGGATTCTTGGCTGCATTCCAAGCTCCCTTGCTCTTTGAAATATCTCCTTCTAAGCCCTTCAGTCCCTTAATGGTGATGCAGCCAGGTCCTGCATAATCCTTACTGTGGCTCCTTGATATTTAAATTGTTTCTTTCTGGCTGCTTGCAGGATTTTCTCTTTTATCTAATAGTTCTGGAATTTGGCCACAACATTCCTTGGTGTTTTTATTTTAGGATCTTTTTCTGGAGGGGATAGACATATTCTTTCAATAGCTACTTTGCCCTCTGGTTCCATGATATCAGGGCAGTTTTCTATCACTAGATCCTGTAATATTAAGTCCAGGCATTTTTTTCTCTTCAGTATTTTCAGGGAGTCCAGTAATTCTCAGGTTGCCCCTTCTCAACCTATTCTCGATGTCAGTGGTTTTCCTGATGAGGTATTTTACATTTTCTTCTATTTCTTCTATTTTTTTATTTTGTTTGACAGGCTCTTGCTGTCTCATGAAGTCATTCGTTTCTGCAGACTCCATTCTTTTTTTTTAGAGAGGAGTTGTCTTCATTAACCTTTTCCAACTCCTTTTCCAATTTTTCATTTCTACTTTGGAAAGAGCTTTCCATTTGACCAATTGAGGATTTGAGAGAATTTTTTCTTTTTGTATTTGTGCAATTGATGATCTGAAAGATTTATTCTCATTTTGTATTTCTCCAGTTGTATTTTCTAAGGATTTGTTTTCTTGTTGTAAGGTATTGTCTCTCCCAAATTTTCCAGTTGATTTTTAAACTCCTTCCTAATTTCTTCAGGGAAGTCTTTCTGTGCTGAAGACCAGATCGTATTCTCCTCAGAGGCTCTAGGTCTCTCTGATTTAGGATCTTTCCCCTCCAAGAATTATTCTATGGACCCACCTTTCAGCTGACCCTTCTTCATTTTGCTAAGAGCTTGAGTTGGAGCTGGGCTGGTTCACAGGGGCTTGGGATCACTAGAGGCTTTACTCACTGAGTGCAATTTTTCTGTCTGGCCAGTAGGAGGTGCTGGTTGCTTTCTCTGTAGTGTCTGTGACCTTGATTGAGGCCTTCTCCCTTAGCTTGAAGGCAGGAGTTGGAGCTAATGAATCCTTTTGCCATCAATCAATGGAGTGCTTTACCCTGGAGTGAGGTCATTCCTCTCCCTATTGTCAGCTGGGCTGGTTCTTCTGCTCACACACTTGTGCCTGAGGCAGAAGTAGTCTGCTATTGTTTAGGAAGAGTCCTCAGCTGCAATGGAGGCATGGACTCAGAGTTCCTCAGACCAGAGGAGCCCAGGAATGGTATCCGCAGCTCTCCTGTACAGGAACTCTTCCCCCCCCCCCCAGCCCTGTTTGCAAGTTCCAGAGGATCAGAGTGCCTCTGCTCCCTAGTTGACTCTAGCCCCTGCCATCCAGCCCCACTGCGGATCCAGCAGGTCAGGCTCTCAGGGCCCCCAGACTCCTGGACTCCAATTCAGCTGCCAGTCTGGCTAATCTGGGGCTGATCCGCCCTCTACACCCAGACTCACCTGCCCAAATTCGTCTAGTGCTGCTGAGGGAGACAGATCCTGAGGTAGATGTTCTTTCTCCTGACTTTTTTTTCTGGGTTTTGTGGGTCTGATTTCTGTTAAGAGGTTTGTTTCATATGATAGATGGGGAAAGATCAAGAGACTTTAGAACTGTGCCTGTCTTTTCTCCGCCATCTTGGCCAGATGTGGGGCACATTTCTTTGACTGCTATAATTAAAAAAACAATTAACTTGCCATTGGTCAATAGTCTTCCTTCCTAGGCTAACAAATGAACTACTTGGAAATTTCATTGTGGCCCCATTTTCATTTTTGTCAAAAAATTCTGCTGTGATATTTCATTTAAAATTTTCTAATTCTTCTTACCTTTGCTTTCCTGTGAGTTGGGAATATTGTGACAAATGTTTGTCTGGTAATGCTGACATATTGTATTCTTTTAGCTTATGTATTGCACAATAATTGCATAATAAACAATGCTTTGCCATCTACTTATATAACAAAATAATATACATTCCACTGTGCTTTCCAAGTCCACTTTTATTTTTTTGATATGATGGGTATATACCAGTACTTTAAAAAAATGTGGCAGTATAGTTTTATGCTTGGCACAAAATGATGTCTAGTTATAACCATCTCTGCAATTTGCAGTTTGCCAAGAAGCACTGTGAAGTGATAAAAGTATCATATATGTTTTCTCACCCAAATACTCAACTAATATTGTAGTTCAACAGCAACCATAGATAAAACATAAATATTTGGCATGACTGTGTTCCAGTAAAACTTTATGGACACCAAAATTTGAATTTCAAATAATTTTCATGTCACAAAACTTCCTTTTATTTTGATTTTTTCCCCTACTATTTAAAAATGTAAAACTATTCTTAGCTCTCATGGACTGTACAGAAAAAAAAGATATGAAACCATATTTGATCCAATGGCTGTAATTTGCTGACTTTTGCTCTAAACCACTCATTAGCTGAAGCCTGGTACAGGGTAACCATTTCATACTGGGAAGGATTAAAAAAAATATTTCAATCTGTTATTATTAAAATTCTGTCATATCATTCCCTACTACTTCATCCCTATTCACTTCAGACCTACTTCCCTGAGGTAGCTATCTTTTTCTCCCCTTGCATCATACCCTCTGAAAATTATTCTAAACATTTATGAAACTCTTATTTCTTACTTTCATATTTTACCCATCTCTCTTGTACTCAGGGAAACCTGACCTCCAGAAAACACTGCATCCCTTGCCACCTCCTTCAGAATTGCATGAACCTCCTTTCATATTTCCTAAAGCACTAAAGGAGGTTTAAAAATTTAAAACAGAAGGATATAAATATGTTGTTTACTCCTCACAACCACTGTTTTGCTCTCCCTTTCTATGATCAGCAACCTCTCCTCCTTTGAGGTTGACTCTATCTTAATATATTACCACGGTTGATGGTGGTCAAAGTGATATCAGAAATTTGATTTACCTGGCAAATATGACTCTGGATCTCCCCTAAGAAGAAAGAATTCCACAAAACTACAATTATACAAACAAGGGGAAAGAGGAGAAGAGTTTATAAAAGAGGGGCAGTCTCATTTGATACATCTTTTTGTTCTTTCTCTCATCTATGTCCTTCTATCTCTTCTTTCTCTTTCCCCTCTCCCCTGCAGTTTAAGAAATAGTAATATCTCCCTAAAGTAGCAATGGGCCAAAGTGGAATGTAAGCCACAGACTTCACTTTACATTATTGTTCTTCCTTTCATTCCCACCCCTTCTAAGTATCTATTGCTCATATGCTTACCCAGGTTATTGCATCTTCCACTGTCCCATTAACTGTTTCTATGCTATGAAATGCTCTTTTTTAATCTTAAAATATTTCTGAATTTAATGCCTTATTTCAAAGAAATGACCTTGTAGAAATTTCAGATCTCATAGTCTATGATTAGGTACTCTGGAGGAAAAGATATTTTACAGTACTCTCAATTTATTCAGCATAGTAATAAAAAGAACATCAAATTTGGAGGTAGGAAAGAGCTGTGCTTGAAAACTTTTGGCACTTCAGATTCTTAAATTTCAGTTTCTTATGTTAAGGAAGAAGATAATATGCATAGTACTTACTTCATAGTGTGGTAAAGGCACAGTAAAGAAAAATACTCAATAAATGTCTATCAGTCAATTACTGCTTATTGACTAGGGATTCAAAGAAAAAGCAAACTATAATCCCTTTTCTCTAGAAACTCAAAACCTTGAGTGAGAGAAAACATGCAAACCACTGTAATAAGCAAGCAAGGTAAAGAGAGGATAAATTACAGATATTCAACAGAGGGAAAGCAGTGACATTAAGAGGAATCAGGTTCCTTGCAGAAAATGGGGACTTGAACTGAAACTTGAAGGAAGCTTGGAAAGCTGGGAGGCAGAGATGGGGGACAAGTAAGTGAAAATGCAGAGAGCTGGGGGCTGGATTGTCTTGTGTGAGGAACAGTAAGGAGGGCAGTGTCACTGCATTGCAAAGTACATGGTGAGGTGTAAGAAGACTGTAAAGGTATGTCATTTATCTTCATTATTATTATCTACCATTCCTATTCAGATTTCATAACCCTGTTATTCCTGCAAGAAGAGCCTATCCTAAGGAGCATAGATATCTAATTTATTTTATTTATACATACATATAAACATATACATGTGGTAAACCTACTAATAATATTCCCTTTTATTTGAAGGCATAAATAGAAATTGAAGAAGACTTTAGTTTTAATGACAGTTTAGTATATTTATCCCCAAAGGATCAGAGATTTAGAGAGAGGAGAGATCCCAGAGGCCATTTGATCCAATGTTGTCATTTTACAGATGAGGATATTATACATACTTATTTTTATTGAACTTCAGTGCACATCTCTGTTGTGAAAGGTTGTTCATCAACCACTTTCTAACATCACTTTATTGTAAACTAAAAATCTATCCCATCAGTCCAAGTGCTAGGCACATAGTAAGCATATTAGAAATATTCATTGTTTGAATGATTGCTTAGATGTTTCAAAGTTATTCAAGAGTTGTGATTAAAGAAAAAACTGGGGCAGGATAGTGTTATTCAAATTACTGGGGGAATGGGAATATCCCCTCATTTCTGAATGAGATTTTATTCCTCAAATCACTTTTAAAGTCAATATTAAAAAACTTGGATTTAAAATAATTGGATAAAGATATTACTGTAAGCATACCCTATTTCTTTTTTAATATTTATTTTTCAAACCACATGCAACAATAGTTTTCAACAATCATATTTTGTAAGGTTTTGAGTATCACATTTTTCCCCTTCCTCCTATCCCTCCACTATCCTCCTGATCAAAAGCAATATAATATAGGCCATATATGCTTAACAATGCTAAACATAGTTCCATATTAATCATGTTATGAAAAAAGAATTAAACTGAAGTTGGGAAATTAGAAAAATTATAGTACATAAGAGAACTTCTAAAAATTAAAGATAGTAAACTTTGGTTTGCATTTAAATTCCATAATTCCTTCTCTGGACATGACTAGTTTTTTTTCCCATCACAAGTCTTTTAGAATTGTCTTTGATTATTGTACTGCTGAAATGAACAAGTTCATTATAGTTAATCATCGCCTAATGTTGCTATTAGTGTGTGCACAGTGTTCTGATTCTGGTCACTTCATTCAGCATAAATTCATGCAAGTCTTTCTAGGCTATTTTGAAGTCCAATCCCTCATGATTTTTCTTATAGAACAATAGTGTTCCATCACTCTCATGTACATAGTTTGTTTATTCATTCCCCATTTGATAGGCATCCCTCAATTTGCAATTCTTTGCTATTAAGTCTATCTTATGTCTTAATACCATTACTATCCTCATGTCCCAATCTTATCCATGCATAATCTTTTCTAAAAACAGGAAAAAGGTGGGGGCGACTAGGTGGCACAGTGATAGAGCACTGGCCCTGAAGTTAAGAGGACCTGAGTTCAAATTTGACCTCAAACAATAATTACCTAGCTGTGTGACTTTGGGCAAGTCACTTAACCCCATTGCCTTGCAAAAAAAAAAAAAAAAACAAGAAAAATACATCTTTAGCAAGCACTCACATAAGATTAAAGTACAGATACATTATTTTAAGGAGCCAGAGTTTAGGGCAAAGCATTATGGCAGACTGGATTGAGAAACAGTCCTTGGAATTAAGAGCTGAGTTTAAGTATTGCCTCTGCCCCAAACTTATTACCTCAAAGAAACTACAAAATCTCCCTGGTGCTCCTGCAAACTCTAACACACTTTAAATTACAGAACAATTGCTTATCTACATTAGTAGAGGGATTTCCTCCCTGAACTTCCATACAATAATGAAATCACAACTCTGGACAAAAAAAACTCTCAATTCAATATTAACATGTAGATTTTTGAAAATATATGTGAGTTAATAGGTTTGTAAAATATACAGATCTATGAAAATATGGATTAAAAGTCTACTTTCAATGCTCTCACAGATTGATTCCTGGTCTCATGGATTTGGACCTCCCTAAGACTTCCCTGTGACCAATACTGTGATAAGTACTTATCTAATTGGTTACTGGTTCTCGTCAATTCTACTTCCATGACATCTTTCTCCTGGGTCTTCCCTTCTCTCTACTCACACAGCTATCAATCTAGTTCAAAACAAATTTACCTCACACCTGGTAATAGTTTCCTAATTGGCTGTCTGCTGACAATCTCTTTCCTACATCGATCTTCTACACAACTGCCAAAGCTTTTCTTTGCATTCTTAACATTTAGTAGAGTGCCTAGAAGGCAAGAACTACTTAAAATTTCACAGACATAAATGAACTTAGGGTTTAATAAATGATTGCTTGACCAGTTTTGTTATTTTCTCTAAGCTCAAATACAAAGCTTTCTGGTAATAAATATGGTTATACAAAACAAATCCACACATTGGTTGTGTCTGAAAACCTATGTCTCCTGCACATCAATTCTATGTTAAAGCATGATTCACTATCACACTTCTAGAGTTTGTAATTGGTCCTTATGTTGATCACAGTTCTTAAGACTTTCATAGTTGTTTTTCCTTACAATGTTGTAGTTATTGGATAAATGATTTTGACTGCCTACTTAAATTTTTGCCAGTTAATACAAGTCACCCCAAGTTCCTCTGAATTTTTTCCTTTTGTCATTTCTTACAATACAATAATATTCTATTTTATTCATACACCATAATTTGTTCAGTCATTCCCCATTTAATGGACACCTACTTTATTTCTATAGTAAAAACTGAGGCTATAAACAATTTTGTATTTCTCTAGACTTTGTTTTTCTTTTGCTCTCTTTGGAGTAGAAATCTAGAAATGTTGGAGGCCCAACAACAAAGGGTATGCAAACTTTAATGAATTTTGACTATTACAAATTGCTGTGTGGTATGACTATTACCTCACAGCTCCATCAACAGAGTATTATGTTCCTTCCAAAGCACCTCTAAAAATTGTTATTTTTCTTTCTGTCATGTTTGTCAAACTGATAGGTGTGAGGTAGAGTCTCGTTAAAATTTATTATTCCATTATTAGAGATTTAAATTTTTCAGTTCAATTTTATTTTATTTTTGTAAAACATTTTAAGTGATTGCTGATGGTTTGTCTTTCCTCTTTTGAGAATTGCCAGTATCTTTTGAACAATATCTCTTGGTCTTACATAGTTTTATCATTACCTCCTGATTATCAGAGAAATTTGGTTCAAATATATTATTCCACTGATTTTCTTCTAATTCTAACCACTAATTTTGTTTGGACAAAAATTTTAAAAATTGTTTATTTCTCTTCGTATTTGCTTAGTCAAAAACTCTTCACCTGTCCAGAGTTGTAAAAGGCCTCTCTTTTCCTGCTCCTCTAATTTGTTTATGTGGGGCAGCTAGATGACGCAGTAGATAGTACATTGCCTTGGAATTGGGAGAATGGGAGTTCAAATCTTTGATCTTAGCACCCTATAATATATGACTTTGTATCATCTTAAAGTTTATTGATACGTGGTTTGAGTATTAGTTTAAACTTAATTTCTGCCAGACTGTTTTCTAGCTTTCCTAGCAGTTTTTGTCAATTAGAGAGTGAATTCTTAGTCTAGTAGTTAGAATCTTTATGTTTATTTGCCTGAATTTTATATAATAAATCTGTTCCACTTGGTTAATCTTTCTTAGACAGTGTCAACTAGTTTTGATGTTTACTGTTTTGTAATATGAAGAGATCTGTATCACTAGGCCCTTCCCTCCCATATCCCTGTTTTATTTTTCATAATTTCCTTTAAAATTCTTGTCCTTTTGTACTTCTTGATAAACTTTTTGTTTGGGATTCAGTTTCATTTTTTTGTTTTATTTAGTAGTTTTTTAAATTTATAATGTTTTTATTTAATTTTTTTTTACTTTGACTTTTTTACAAGGCAATGGGGTTAAGTGACTTGGCCAAAGGTCACATCCTAGGTAATTATTAAGTTTCTGAGATCAAATTTGAACTTAAATCCTCTTGACTCCAGGCCGGGGGCTCTATGCATTGCTCCACCTAGCTTCCCCTTCATTTAGTAGTTTTAGTCAAATTACACTGAAGCTGTAAATTAATTTAAGTAATATTATTTTCAACTATAATCACTTAATACCTGTCTTATAATTTACATCTGTTCTTTTTTTCTAGATTATTAGTAATTGAATGCATATAATTCCTGATTGTTTCTTGATATCTGAGCTCCAGGATATTTATACATTCTCTAATAATTTTAAATGGAATTCCTTTTTATGCCTCTTTTTTTGGATTTTATTGACAGTATTTAGAAAAGCTAATGCTTATGTGAGTTTATTTTATATCTTGCTACTTTACTGAATTCTTAATTATTTCCATTAATTTTAGTTGACGCTCTAGGAATAGTATGTCACCAACAAAAAGAGGTAGTTTGGGTTCTTTTTTTTGAAAACGCTTATTCCTTAAATTTCATTTTTTTTGTCTCATTGCTGTAGCTACCATTACTGAAACTACTTTAAATATAGTAATGGTGGTGGCAATGGAAATTTTTGGCTCATTCAATTTTATTATAAAGACCTTTTTTTGTTAGAGAGACTTTAGAATCTAGATGTGATCCAGCCTGCAGAAAAGCCTCCACTATTTAAAAAAAAAATTCTTCTGTAACTACAGCCTCATTCAACAAATTATCCATTGGACATAGAACTTTATCTTAGAGTATCTATTCTTTTTCCTTGTGAAAAATTTTCATAACTAAAGATTTCATAACATTATGTATTCCCACAGTCAGTGGAAAGGGGGGAAAGGGATGACTTGATTTTCTTTCCTCAGAGAAAGATTACTTAATGATTAAAAGCAATATACTCTGTATTTTTTGCATAGTAGTTTGAGAGATTAAAATACCCTGCTCTGTAGTGTATATAAATTAACTTAATTGCTACTCAAAATAGTTTTATCAGTGCCTAGCTTGTGTAAAAACATTAATTTTTTTTTAACTAGATTGAGGTTTTCAGGGTTAACTGGATGGGGCAACAGATAGAATTTTGGATGTGAAGTCAGGAAGACCCAAGTTCAAATACTGCCTCAGTGATTTACAAACTAACTAGCTAATTTATGAGGTAATTAGCCAATTAAACTGTAGCAGTTTCCTCAAATGTAAATTGAGTTTACCTTTTTGTGGTGATCAAATGCAATAATTTTTCTAAAGGGCTTATCAGAAAACTCAGGATGTAAATAGTAAATATGTAAATACTATCATCATCATCATTATTAATCAGATATAATTCTACCCTTTAGATTTTTCTTCATTAAATGATGAGAGAGAGATGAAAGAAAAAGGGATGTTAATACATCTTCATATCCTTTCTCCAATGGTAGCTCAAGGCATGCATTAAAGGCTATTGTTTTTAAGAAAGCTTATTGTCTGTGTGATGTGAACACTTACTGAATTTTTGGTTTCATAACTTAAGTAGAGTTTCTGTACAACCAGACAGAAATGAAACTTAACATTTCATTGAATTAAAATTAAGGCCAGTGAAGTACTTAAAAAATTATTTGTATGTATTTAATTGGCTTCTTGACTCATTACACCTAAAAAATATATGAATGTGGTTAATCATATGAGAAATAGAAAATAGGCTTCAGAAGTTGTCTAAAAGCCTATGTTGTGGTTGTAGAATGAAAGCTAAAATATGATTATGTTGACATCCTACTGTTAAGAATGCTCTATTAACATTAAACCCTTGAGGATCATTATTCTTCCTTTGAAATTTTACATTCCACAACCCAGATATTGGAAGTTTATGAAGTATGTTGACACTAATCTTCCTTGATCATACTAAGACTGCATTTTGCCATTAAAAAGATACCACAGGAGCAGCTAGGTGGTGCAGCAGATAGAGCACTGGCCCTGGAGTCAGGAGGACCTGAGTTCAAATCAGACCTCAGACATTTAACAATTACCTAGCTGTGGTGACCTTCAGCAAGTCACTTAACCCCATTGCCATGCAAAAACTAAAAAAGAAAGAAAGAAAGAAAGAAAGAAAGAAAGAAAGAAAGAAAGAAAGAAAGAAAGAAAGAAAGAAAGACACCACAGTCCATTGTCTCAACTCTAACCTAATCTTCCCTGGAGTCAGAAACAAATTAATTCTTTCTATAGGTTCTAAGGATAAGTCCTTATGTAGTCCCTAGCAATTTATGAAATTAGAAATAATTATAAAAAGCTCTTTAAGATCATAAGATTTACTGTAGTTTATAGTACATCTCTCAAAGTTTCATTTGTTTTCTTAATTATTCATCTTATGACTGGTAAAATGAGGTGCTAAATATATATATATATATATATATATATATATATATTATAATAGATGGCACAACTGGGATGAACTAGAAGAGCATTCTTGAATCTTCCTCCTCCATATGTTGGCAACTATTACTTCCATTAGTGGGGAAATTGAGGAATGAAATGGAGGGCAGTCAAAGACAGAAGTAATTCCTTATGACATTGGAATGTATGATATAGGATCTGAGAATGAGAAGGGAATCATAGGATTTAGAGTAAGGATGAATCTCAGAAGTTGCTTCCTCATTTTACATATGAGATGAAGTAGACTTGCCCAAGGTAACATGAGTGTAGCAAGTGGGAAATCATAATTTGACCCCAGTTCTGCTGGTTTAAAATTGATTATTCTTTACACTAGACCACACTGTTTGCCACTTTTCAATTTAGTGAATACCACATAAGGATTAATTTGTATTCCCTGAGTCAATGATTTATAAATTGAGGGAAGGCAGCCTGGGAAAAAGTAAATAGTGAAAGAAAATTTGAGTCATCATTTGTTGATTTTTGGAGTTTGAATGGGAAGGAGTTCTGCCCCCTATTCTTAGAAGAGGGAGAGAGGATTTTCATTCTCAATCAGACACCCTCCCAATTCTGCTAGGTAGTGAAACAGTCTTTCCTGAAAGACCTTACATTGATTCTGTTAGAGCGGGAAATAGTGGAATACTTCCAGAAAAGGGACCTTGCAATTTTAGTTAGCCACCTACTTGATGATAGATGGCGAGAACTAAGAAGACAGTACAGTTCCTTAGAAGACCTTGTATACTCAGACATTAATTCATTTAACAGAAAATCATTAGAAATCTTCTAATAATACCCTCACCATCTGGATGGTGAGGTAATATTTTATGAAAACCTTTTATTCTCATTGTTGTTGGGTAGATTTTTCACATAAAGATTGTAACTCTGAAAACTTTAGCCAATCAGGTTGGAAGAGAGGGGGCTAGGGAGGGGGGAATCATGCTAGGCCATATAATCTTGCTTGACTGTCACCTCAGGGCAGCTCCTTGATCTTCACTATCTTGGGGAGACTTGGAGGTATGCCCTTTTCTTGAGAAAAGCCAAAATAAACTTTCCTTTTTGCTCAGAGAAGTCTCTATATTTTTAAGTGGATTTTTATCCCACACAGTTTATGGTGCATGGGGCAGAAAATCTTAACCCCCTCCCTGAAACTCTCTTGCGCATACACACAAGCCGGCACCATGCTAGGATGTTTTCAGCAGCTTGTGGTTTAGTGCCCTTGAGGAGTGAGGGAAAGAACCTGAAGAGAGACTTAGCTTAAGCAAAACTGAAAGCAAGAAGACTTCCAGAGGCAAGACTACAAGGAGATGGCACAGGAAAAGATCCAAGGATGGCACCAGTGTCCATAAGTTTGTCTACACAAACCTAGAAGGTTATTCGGAAAAAGGGACTAATTAATAATAGAGAGAATTATTTCATAAAGACTTAGTAAAATAAATGTTAAAAGGGACCTTATTTTGAAGTTAAAGAGACAGGAGACAATGAAAATTACTAAATATGTTAAATAAAGAAATCATAGAAATGTTATCTTAATTTGAAAAAGATTTTGGGAAAGTAAATCCCAGAAAATCAAGGAAATAGTCTTTTACCAGAATGATATGGCAACATTACAGTTTTGAGATTTTGGTAATGT